>NW_027666495.1:0-81000 GCF_963455335.1 Martes martes
GCAGCAGCGAGGCGCCGTCCACTTCAGGTCGAAAACCTCTGCGAAAGCTCAGCGTTCTCTGGGCAATCAGAGTCGGGTCTGTTGTCTGCTGCTGCTTAGCGCAGCTGAGTGCTCTGGGGCGCTCTGGCAGAAACCACCCCGGAGTGAGCGCCTCTTGACCCGGACCTCCCTTCGGCCCCAGACAGAGGCGTGGTCGCGCCTGTGCTACCAGCCTTCCGAAAGGGGACACGCCTGTCCCCTCGGTCCCCAGGAGCATGTCCGGGGAGAGCGCAGCACGCCGCCCACGCACGCAAGGCAGAGGAGCCGATGGCAGTGCTCTGGGGAACCGGACGCGAAGCAGGGGAGCCTGCCATCTAAGCTAGAGCAGGCCGGGGGCAGGACACGTGTCACCCACTCACTGTGCGGGGAGACGGAAACCGGGCTGCTAAGGAGACGCGAGGGGAAGACTAGGGCAGGGGCGCGTGCTCCAGTTGGAGAAAGCAGTCGGGGAAGAAGGCAGGCCTCTCCTGTGAAACTGAGGCCCGGGCGACAGCAGTGCCCTGGCCATGAGTCCCTGGGGCAGCCCTGGTGGTGCGACCAGGCGCAAGTGCCTGAACGCCCAGAAACAGCTCCCTGGAGAAACGGGCAGTCGGCTACCGTCTTCCTCCAGGATGTGGTAGCGTTCCCGGTGGCAGGGGTGGTCGGGGATAGCGCGGGGACAGTGCCCACCCCGGGCTCCCGGTCCCAAGGCCCGGGCGCTGTGGAGTGCTCCTGGAGCCTCTCGGCTCTTCACGGGAAGACGGAGGCTGCTTCCCGAGTCAGCCTGAACGCGAGAGGAAAAGGCCAGAGCCTGGCGAGCCCCTCCGAAGGCAGTGTGCACCATGTGCCACCCTGGGCTACGCAGGCTGCAGCAGGGAGGAGGCCGCGTCTCCCCACATCGGGGAGGCCCTGGGAACCCAGGGTCCGAAACCTGGCCGCGAGCAACAAGGCCAAGGGAGCACCGACTCTCGCGCAACACTTCTTCCCTGAGACCAGAGACCGAACGCCCGAAGCCTGAGTGAGGAAAGCAGCAGCGAGGCGCCGTCCGCTTCAGGTCGAAAACCTCTGAGAAAGCTCAGCATTCTCTGGGCAATCAGAGTCGGGTCTGTTGTCTGCTGCTGCTTAGCGCAGCTGAGTGCTCTGGGGCGCTCTGGCAGAAACCACCCCGGAGTGAGCGCCTCCTGACCCGGACCTCCCTTCGGCCCCAGACAGAGGCGTGGTCGCGCCTGTGCTACCAGCCTTCCGAAAGGGGACACGCCTGTCCCCTCGGTCCCCAGGAGCATGTCCGGGGAGAGCGCAGCACGCCGCCCACGCACGCAAGGCAGAGGAGCCGATGGCAGTGCTCTGGGGAACCGGACGCGAAGCAGGGGAGCCTGCCATCTAAGCTAGAGCAGGCCGGGGGCAGGACACGTGTCACCCACTCACTGTGCGGGGAGACGGAAACCGGGCTGCTAAGGAGACGCGAGGGGAAGACTAGGGCAGGGGCGCGTGCTCCAGTTGGAGAAAGCAGTCGGGGAAGAAGGCAGGCCTCTCCTGTGAAACTGAGGCCCGGGCGACAGCAGTGCCCTGGCCATGAGTCCCTGGGGCAGCCCTGGTGGTGCGACCAGGCGCAAGTGCCTGAACGCCCAGAAACAGCTCCCTGGAGAAACGGGCAGTCGGCTACCGTCTTCCTCCAGGATGTGGTAGCGTTCCCGGTGGCAGGGGTGGTCGGGGATAGCGCGGGGACAGTGCCCACCCCGGGCTCCCGGTCCCAAGGCCCGGGCGCTGTGGAGTGCTCCTGGAGCCTCTGGGCTCTTCACGGGAAGACGGAGGCTGCTTCCCGAGTCAGCCTGAACGCGAGAGGAAAAGGCCAGAGCCTGGCGAGCCCCTCCGAAGGCAGTGTGCACCATGTGCCACCCTGGGCTACGCAGGCTGCAGCAGGGAGGAGGCCGCGTCTCCCCACATCGGGGAGGCCCTGGGAACCCAGGGTCCGAAACCTGGCCGCGAACAAGAAGGCCAAGGGAGCACCGACTCTCGCGCAACACTTCTTCCCTGAGGCGAGAGACCGAACGCCCAAAGCCTGAGTGAGGAAAGCAGCAGCGAGGCGCCGTCCGCTTCAGGTCGAAAACCTCTGCGAAAGCTCAGCGTTCTCTGGGCAATCAGAGTCGGGTCTGTTGTCTGCTGCTGCTTAGCGCAGCTGAGTGCTCTGGGGCGCTCTGGCAGAAACCACCCCGGAGTGAGCGCCTCCTGACCCGGCCCTCCCTTCGGCCCCAGACAGAGGCGTGGTCGCGCCTGTGCTACCAGCCTTCCGAAAGGGGACACGCCTGTCCCCTCGGTCCCCAGGAGCATGTCCGGGGAGAGCGCAGCACGCCGCCCACGCACGCAAGGCAGAGGAGCCGATGGCAGTGCTCTGGGGAACCGGACGCGAAGCAGGGGAGCCTGCCATCTAAGCTAGAGCAGGCCGGGGGCAGGACACGTGTCACCCACTCACTGTGCGGGGAGACGGAAACCGGGCTGCTAAGGAGACGCGAGGGGAAGACTAGGGCAGGGGCGCGTGCTCCAGTTGGAGAAAGCTGTCTGGGTAGAAGGCAGGCCTCTCCTGTGAAACTGAGTCCAGGGTGACAGCAGTGCCCTGGCCATGAGTCCCTGGGGCAGCCCTGGTGGTGCGACCAGGCGCAAGTGCCTGAAAGCCCAGAAACAGCTCCCTGGAGAAACGGGCAGTCGGCTACTGTCTTCCTCCAGGATGTGGTAGCGTTCCCGGTGGCAGGGGTGGTCGGGGATAGCGCGGGGACAGTGCCCACCCCGGGCTCCCGGTCCCAAGGCCCGGGCGCTGTGGAGTGCTCCTGGAGCCTCTGGGCTCTTCACGGGAAGACGGAGGCTGCTTCCCGAGTCAGCCTGAACGCGAGAGGAAAAGGCCAGAGCCTGGCGAGCCCCTCCGAAGGCAGTGTGCACCATGTGCCACCCTGGGCTACGCAGGCTGCAGCAGGGAGGAGGCCGCGTCTCCCCACATCGGGGAGGCCCTGGGAACCCAGGGTCCGAAACCTGGCCGCGAGCAACAAGGCCAAGGAAGCACCGACTCTCGCGCAACACTTCTTCCCTGAGACGAGAGACCGAACGCCCAAAGCCTGAGTGAGGAAAGCAGCAGCGAGGCGCCGTCCGCTTCAGGTCGAAAACCTCTGCGAAAGCTCAGCGTTCTCTGGGCAATCAGAGTCGGGTCTGTTGTCTGCTGCTGCTTAGCGCAGCTGAGTGCTCTGGGGCGCTCTGGCAGAAACCACCCCGGAGTGAGCGCCTCCTGACCCGGACCTCCCTTCGGCCCCAGACAGAGGCGTGGTCGCGCCTGTGCTACCAGCCTTCCGAAAGGGGACACGCCTGTCCCCTCGGTCCCCAGGAGCATGTCCGGGGAGAGCGCAGCACGCCGCCCACGCACGCAAGGCAGAGGAGCCGATGGCAGTGCTCTGGGGAACCGGACGCGAAGCAGGGGAGCCTGCCATCTAAGCTAGAGCAGGCCGGGGGCAGGACACGTGTCACCCACTCACTGTGCGGGGAGACGGAAACCGGGCTGCTAAGGAGACGCGAGGGGAAGACTAAGGCAGGGGCGCGTGCTCCAGTTGGAGAAAGCAGTCGGGGAAGAAGGCAGGCCTCTCCTGTGAAACTGAGGCCCGGGCGACAGCAGTGCCCTGGCCATGAGTCCCTGGGGCAGCCCTGGTGGTGCGACCAGGCGCAAGTGCCTGAACGCCCAGAAACAGCTCCCTGGAGAAACGGGCAGTCGGCTACCGTCTTCCTCCAGGATGTGGTAGCGTTCCCGGTGGCAGGGGTGGTCGGGGATAGCGCGGGGACAGTGCCCACCCCGGGCTCCCGGTCCCAAGGCCCGGGCGCTGTGGAGTGCTCCTGGAGCCTCTCGGCTCTTCACGGGAAGACGGAGGCTGCTTCCCGAGTCAGCCTGAACGCGAGAGGAAAAGGCCAGAGCCTGGCGAGCCCCTCCGAAGGCAGTGTGCACCATGTGCCACCCTGGGCTACGCAGGCTGCAGCAGGGAGGAGGCCGCGTCTCCCCACATCGGGGAGGCCCTGGGAACCCAGGGTCCGAAACCTGGCCGCGAACAAGAAGGCCAAGGGAGCACCGACTCTCGCGCAACACTTCTTCCCTGAGGCGAGAGACCGAACGCCCAAAGCCTGAGTGAGGAAAGCAGCAGCGAGGCGCCGTCCGCTTCAGGTCGAAAACCTCTGCGAAAGCTCAGCGTTCTCTGGGCAATCAGAGTCGGGTCTGTTGTCTGCTGCTGCTTAGCGCAGCTGAGTGCTCTGGGGCGCTCTGGCAGAAACCACCCCGGAGTGAGCGCCTCTTGACCCGGACCTCCCTTCGGCCCCAGACAGAGGCGTGGTCGCGCCTGTGCTACCAGCCTTCCGAAAGGGGACACGCCTGTCCCCTCGGTCCCCAGGAGCATGTCCGGGGAGAGCGCAGCACGCCGCCCACGCACGCAAGGCAGAGGAGCCGATGGCAGTGCTCTGGGGAACCGGACGCGAAGCAGGGGAGCCTGCCATCTAAGCTAGAGCAGGCCGGGGGCAGGACAGGTGTCACCCACTCACTGTGCGGGGAGACGGAAACCGGGCTGCTAAGGAGACGCGAGGGGAAGACTAGGGCAGGGGCGCGTGCTCCAGTTGGAGAAAGCTGTCTGGGTAGAAGGCAGGCCTCTCCTGTGAAACTGAGTCCAGGGTGACAGCAGTGCCCTGGCCATGAGTCCCTGGGGCAGCCCTGGTGGTGCGACCAGGCGCAAGTGCCTGAAAGCCCAGAAACAGCTCCCTGGAGAAACGGGCAGTCGGCTACCGTCTTCCTCCAGGATGTGGTAGCGTTCCCGGTGGCAGGGGTGGTCGGGGATAGCGCGGGGACAGTGCCCACCCCGGGCTCCCGGTTCCAAGGCCCGGGCGCTGTGGAGTGCTCCTGGAGCCTCTGGGCTCTTCACGGGAAGACGGAGGCTGCTTCCCGAGTCAGCCTGAACGCGAGAGTTAAAGGCCAGAGCCTGGCGAGCCCCTCCGAAGGCAGTGTGCACCATGTGCGACCCTGGGCTACGCAGGCTGCAGCAGGGAGGAGGCCGCGTCTCCCCACATCGGGGAGGCCCTGGGAACCCAGGGTCCGAAACCTGGCCGCGAGCAACAAGGCCAAGGAAGCACCGACTCTCGCGCAACACTTCTTCCCTGAGACGAGAGACCGAACGCCCAAAGCCTGAGTGAGGAAAGCAGCAGCGAGGCGCCGTCCGCTTCAGGTCGAAAACCTCTGCGAAAGCTCAGCGTTCTCTGGGCAATCAGAGTCGGGTCTGTTGTCTGCTGCTGCTTAGCGCAGCTGAGTGCTCTGGGGCGCTCTGGCAGAAACCACCCCGGAGTGAGCGCCTCCTGACCCGGACCTCCCTTCGGCCCCAGACAGAGGCGTGGTCGCGCCTGTGCTACCAGCCTTCCGAAAGGGGACACGCCTGTCCCCTCGGTCCCCAGGAGCATGTCCGGGGAGAGCGCAGCACGCCGCCCACGCACGCAAGGCAGAGGAGCCGATGGCAGTGCTCTGGGGAACCGGACGCGAAGCAGGGGAGCCTGCCATCTAAGCTAGAGCAGGCCGGGGGCAGGACAGGTGTCACCCACTCACTGTGCGGGGAGACGGAAACCGGGCTGCTAAGGAGACGCGAGGGGAAGACTAGGGCAGGGGCGCGTGCTCCAGTTGGAGAAAGCTGTCTGGGTAGAAGGCAGGCCTCTCCTGTGAAACTGAGTCCAGGGTGACAGCAGTGCCCTGGCCATGAGTCCCTGGGGCAGCCCTGGTGGTGCGACCAGGCGCAAGTGCCTGAAAGCCCAGAAACAGCTCCCTGGAGAAACGGGCAGTCGGCTACCGTCTTCCTCCAGGATGTGGTAGCGTTCCCGGTGGCAGGGGTGGTCGGGGATAGCGCGGGGACAGTGCCCACCCCGGGCTCCCGGTCCCAAGGCCCGGGCGCTGTGGAGTGCTCCTGGAGCCTCTGGGCTCTTCACGGGAAGACGGAGGCTGCTTCCCGAGTCAGCCTGAACGCGAGAGGAAAAGGCCAGAGCCTGGCGAGCCCCTCCGAAGGCAGTGTGCACCATGTGCCACCCTGGGCTACGCAGGCTGCAGCAGGGAGGAGGCCGCGTCTCCCCACATCGGGGAGGCCCTGGGAACCCAGGGTCCGAAACCTGGCCGCGAGCAACAAGGCCAAGGAAGCACCGACTCTCGCGCAACACTTCTTCCCTGAGACGAGAGACCGAACGCCCAAAGCCTGAGTGAGGAAAGCAGCAGCGAGGCGCCGTCCGCTTCAGGTCGAAAACCTCTGCGAAAGCTCAGCGTTCTCTGGGCAATCAGAGTCGGGTCTGTTGTCTGCTGCTGCTTAGCGCAGCTGAGTGCTCTGGGGCGCTCTGGCAGAAACCACCCCGGAGTGAGCGCCTCCTGACCCGGACCTCCCTTCGGCCCCAGACAGAGGCGTGGTCGCGCCTGTGCTACCAGCCTTCCGAAAGGGGACACGCCTGTCCCCTCGGTCCCCAGGAGCATGTCCGGGGAGAGCGCAGCACGCCGCCCACGCACGCAAGGCAGAGGAGCCGATGGCAGTGCTCTGGGGAACCGGACGCGAAGCAGGGGAGCCTGCCATCTAAGCTAGAGCAGGCCGGGGGCAGGACACGTGTCACCCACTCACTGTGCGGGGAGACGGAAACCGGGCTGCTAAGGAGACGCGAGGGGAAGACTAGGGCAGGGGCGCGTGCTCCAGTTGGAGAAAGCAGTCCGGGAAGAAGGCAGGCCTCTCCTGTGAAACTGAGGCCCGGGCGACAGCAGTGCCCTGGCCATGAGTCCCTGGGGCAGCCCTGGTGGTGTGACCAGGCGCAAGTGCCTGAACGCCCAGAAACAGCTCCCTGGAGAAACGGGCAGTCGGCTACCGTCTTCCTCCAGGATGTGGTAGCGTTCCCGGTGGCAGGGGTGGTCGGGGATAGCGCGGGGACAGTGCCCACCCCGGGCTCCCGGTCCCAAGGCCCGGGCGCTGTGGAGTGCTCCTGGAGCCTCTGGGCTCTTCACGGGAAGACGGAGGCTGCTTCCCGAGTCAGCCTGAACGCGAGAGGAAAAGGCCAGAGCCTGGCGAGCCCCTCCGAAGGCAGTGTGCACCATGTGCCACCCTGGGCTACGCAGGCTGCAGCAGGGAGGAGGCCGCGTCTCCCCACATCGGGGAGGCCCTGGGAACCCAGGGTCCGAAACCTGGCCGCGAGCAACAAGGCCAAGGGAGCACCGACTCTCGCGCAACACTTCTTCCCTGAGACCAGAGACCGAACGCCCGAAGCCTGAGTGAGGAAAGCAGCAGCGAGGCGCCGTCCGCTTCAGGTCGGAAACCTCTGCGAAAGCTCAGCGTTCTCTGGGCAATCAGAGCCGGGTCTGTTGGCTGCTGCTGCTGAGAGCGGCTGAGTGTTCTGGGGCGCTCTGGCAGAAACCACCCCGGAGTGAGCGCCTCCTGGCCCGGACCTCCCTTCGGCCCCAGACAGAGGCGTGGTCGCGCCTGTGCTACCAGCCTTCCGAAAGGGGACACGCCTGTCCCCTCTGTCCCCAGGAGCATGTCCGGGGAGAGCGCAGCACGCAGCCCACGCACGCAAGGCAGAGGAGCCGATGGCAGTGCTCTGGGGAACCGGACGCGAAGCAGGGGAGCCTGCCGTCTAAGCTAGAGCAGGCCGGGGCAGGACACGTGTCACCCACTCACTGTGCGGGGAGACGGAAACCGGGCTGCGAAGGAGACGCGAGTGGAAGACTAGGGCAGGGGCGCGTGCTCCAGTTGGAGAAAGCAGTCGGGGTAGAAGGCAGGCCTCTCCTGTGAAACTGAGGCCAGGGTGACAGCAGTGCCCTGGCCATGAGTCCCTGGGGCAGCCCTGGTGGTGCGACCAGGCGCAAGTGCCTGAAAGCCCAGAAACAGCTCCCTGGAGAAACGGGCAGTCGGCTACAGTCTTCCTCCAGGATGTGGTAGCGTTCCCGGTGGCAGGGGTGGTCGAGGATAGCGCGGGGACAGTGCCCACCCCGGGCTCCCGGTCCCAAGGCCCGGCCGCTGTGGAGTGCTCCTGGAGCCTCTGGGCTCTTCACGGGAAGACGGAGGCTGCTTCCCGAGTCAGCCTGAACGCGAGAGGAAAAGGCCAGAGCCTGGCGAGCCCCTCCGAAGGCAGTGTGCACCATGTGCGACCCTGGGCTACGCAGGCTGCAGCAGGGAGGAGGCCGCGTCTCCCCACATCGGGGAGGCCCTGGGAACCCAGGGTCCGAAACCTGGCCGCGAGCAACAAGGCCAAGGAAGCACCGACTCTCGCGCAACACTTCTTCCCTGAGACGAGAGACCGAACGCCCAAAGCCTGAGTGAGGAAAGCAGCAGCGAGGCGCCGTCCGCCTCAGGTCGAAAACCTCTGCGAAAGCTCAGCGTTCTCTGGGCAATCAGAGTCGGGTCTGTTGTCTGCTGCTGCTTAGCACAGCTGAGTGCTCTGGGGCGCTCTGGCAGAAACCACCCCGGAGTGAGCGCCTCCTGGCCCGGACCTCCCTTCGGCCCCAGACAGAGGCGTGGTCGCGCCTGTGCTACCAGCCTTCCGAAAGGGGACACGCCTGTCCCCTCGGTCCCCAGGAGCATGTCTGGGGAGAGCGCAGCACGCCGCCCACGCACGCAAGGCAGAGGAGCCGATGGCAGTGCTCTGGGGAACCGGACGCGAAGCAGGGGAGCCTGCCGTCTAAGCTAGAGCAGGCCGGGGGCAGGACACTTGTCACCCACTCACTGTGCGGGGAGACGGAAACCGGGCTGCTAAGGAGACGCGAGTGGAAGACTAGGGCAGGGGCGCGTGCTCTAGTTGGAGAAAGCAGTCGGGGAAGAATGCAGGCCTCTCCTGTGAAACTGAGGCCAGGGCGACAGCAGTGCCCTGGCCATGAGTCCCTGGGGCAGCCCTGGTGGTGCGACCAGGCGCAAGTGCCTGAACGCCCAGAAACAGCTCCCTGGAGAAACGGGCAGTCGGCTACCGTCTTCCTCCAGGATGTGGTAGCGTTCCCGGTGGCAGGGGTGGTCGGGGATAGCGCGGGGACAGTGCCCACCCCGGGCTCCCGGTCCCAAGGCCCGGGCGCTGTGGAGTGCTCCTGGAGCCTCTGGGCTCTTCACGGGAAGACGGAGGCTGCTTCCCGAGTCAGCCTGAACGCGAGAGGAAAAGGCCAGAGCCTGGCGAGCCCCTCCGAAGGCAGTGTGCACCATGTGCCACCCTGGGCTACGCAGGCTTCAGCAGGGAGGAGGCCGCGTCTCCCCACATCGGGGAGGCCCTGGGAACCCAGGGTCCGAAACCTGGCCGCGAACAAGAAGGCCAAGGGAGCACCGACTCTCGCGTAACACTACTTCCCTGAGGCGAGAGACCGAACGACCAAAGCCTGAGTGAGGAAAGCAGCAGCGAGGCGCCGTCCGCTTCAGGTCGAAAACCTCTGCGAAAGCTCAGCGTTCTCTGGGCAATCAGAGTCGGGTCTGTTGTCTGCTGCTGCTTAGCGCAGCTGAGTGCTCTGGGGCGCTCTGGCAGAAACCACCCCGGAGTGAGCGCCTCCTGACCCGGCCCTCCCTTCGGCCCCAGACAGAGGCGTGGTCGCGCCTGTGCTACCAGCCTTCCGAAAGGGGACACGCCTGTCCCCTCGGTCCCCAGGAGCATGTCCGGGGAGAGCGCAGCACGCCGCCCACGCACGCAAGGCAGAGGAGCCGATGGCAGTGCTCTGGGGAACCGGACGCGAAGCAGGGGAGCCTGCCATCTAAGCTAGAGCAGGCCGGGGGCAGGACACGTGTCACCCACTCACTGTGCGGGGAGACGGAAACCGGGCTGCTAAGGAGACGCGAGGGGAAGACTAGGGCAGGGGCGCGTGCTCCAGTTGGAGAAAGCAGTCCGGGAAGAATGCAGGCCTCTCCTGTGAAACTGAGGCCCGGGCGACAGCAGTGCCCTGGCCATGAGTCCCTGGGGCAGCCCTGGTGGTGCGACCAGGCGCAAGTGCCTGAACGCCCAGAAACAGCTCCCTGGAGAAACGGGCAGTCGGCTACCGTCTTCCTCCAGGATGTGGTAGCGTTCCCGGTGGCAGGGGTGGTCGGGGATAGCGCGGGGACAGTGCCCACCCCGGGCTCCCGGTCCCAAGGCCCGGGCGCTGTGGAGTGCTCCTGGAGCCTCTGGGCTCTTCACGGGAAGACGGAGGCTGCTTCCCGAGTCAGCCTGAACGCGAGAGGAAAAGGCCAGAGCCTGGCGAGCCCCTCCGAAGGCAGTGTGCACCATGTGCCACCCTGGGCTACGCAGGCTGCAGCAGGGAGGAGGCCGCGTCTCCCCACATCGGGGAGGCCCTGGGAACCCAGGGTCCGAAACCTGGCCGCGAACAAGAAGGCCAAGGGAGCACCGACTCTCGCGCAACACTTCTTCCCTGAGGCGAGAGACCGAACGCCCAAAGCCTGAGTGAGGAAAGCAGCAGCGAGGCGCCGTCCACTTCAGGTCGAAAACCTCTGCGAAAGCTCAGCGTTCTCTGGGCAATCAGAGTCGGGTCTGTTGTCTGCTGCTGCTTAGCGCAGCTGAGTGCTCTGGGGCGCTCTGGCAGAAACCACCCCGGAGTGAGCGCCTCTTGACCCGGACCTCCCTTCGGCCCCAGACAGAGGCGTGGTCGCGCCTGTGCTACCAGCCTTCCGAAAGGGGACACGCCTGTCCCCTCGGTCCCCAGGAGCATGTCCGGGGAGAGCGCAGCACGCCGCCCACGCACGCAAGGCAGAGGAGCCGATGGCAGTGCTCTGGGGAACCGGACGCGAAGCAGGGGAGCCTGCCATCTAAGCTAGAGCAGGCCGGGGGCAGGACACGTGTCACCCACTCACTGTGCGGGGAGACGGAAACCGGGCTGCTAAGGAGACGCGAGGGGAAGACTAGGGCAGGGGCGCGTGCTCCAGTTGGAGAAAGCAGTCGGGGAAGAAGGCAGGCCTCTCCTGTGAAACTGAGGCCCGGGCGACAGCAGTGCCCTGGCCATGAGTCCCTGGGGCAGCCCTGGTGGTGCGACCAGGCGCAAGTGCCTGAACGCCCAGAAACAGCTCCCTGGAGAAACGGGCAGTCGGCTACCGTCTTCCTCCAGGATGTGGTAGCGTTCCCGGTGGCAGGGGTGGTCGGGGATAGCGCGGGGACAGTGCCCACCCCGGGCTCCCGGTCCCAAGGCCCGGGCGCTGTGGAGTGCTCCTGGAGCCTCTCGGCTCTTCACGGGAAGACGGAGGCTGCTTCCCGAGTCAGCCTGAACGCGAGAGGAAAAGGCCAGAGCCTGGCGAGCCCCTCCGAAGGCAGTGTGCACCATGTGCCACCCTGGGCTACGCAGGCTGCAGCAGGGAGGAGGCCGCGTCTCCCCACATCGGGGAGGCCCTGGGAACCCAGGGTCCGAAACCTGGCCGCGAGCAACAAGGCCAAGGGAGCACCGACTCTCGCGCAACACTTCTTCCCTGAGACCAGAGACCGAACGCCCGAAGCCTGAGTGAGGAAAGCAGC
The DNA here is from genome assembly GCF_963455335.1 of Martes martes. Taxonomy (NCBI): domain Eukaryota; kingdom Metazoa; phylum Chordata; class Mammalia; order Carnivora; family Mustelidae; genus Martes; species Martes martes. Next base: position 11,500 of record NW_027666495.1, read on the forward strand.
AGCGAGGCGCCGTCCGCTTCAGGTCGAAAACCTCTGAGAAAGCTCAGCATTCTCTGGGCAATCAGAGTCGGGTCTGTTGTCTGCTGCTGCTTAGCGCAGCTGAGTGCTCTGGGGCGCTCTGGCAGAAACCACCCCGGAGTGAGCGCCTCCTGACCCGGACCTCCCTTCGGCCCCAGACAGAGGCGTGGTCGCGCCTGTGCTACCAGCCTTCCGAAAGGGGACACGCCTGTCCCCTCGGTCCCCAGGAGCATGTCCGGGGAGAGCGCAGCACGCCGCCCACGCACGCAAGGCAGAGGAGCCGATGGCAGTGCTCTGGGGAACCGGACGCGAAGCAGGGGAGCCTGCCATCTAAGCTAGAGCAGGCCGGGGGCAGGACACGTGTCACCCACTCACTGTGCGGGGAGACGGAAACCGGGCTGCTAAGGAGACGCGAGGGGAAGACTAGGGCAGGGGCGCGTGCTCCAGTTGGAGAAAGCAGTCGGGGAAGAAGGCAGGCCTCTCCTGTGAAACTGAGGCCCGGGCGACAGCAGTGCCCTGGCCATGAGTCCCTGGGGCAGCCCTGGTGGTGCGACCAGGCGCAAGTGCCTGAACGCCCAGAAACAGCTCCCTGGAGAAACGGGCAGTCGGCTACCGTCTTCCTCCAGGATGTGGTAGCGTTCCCGGTGGCAGGGGTGGTCGGGGATAGCGCGGGGACAGTGCCCACCCCGGGCTCCCGGTCCCAAGGCCCGGGCGCTGTGGAGTGCTCCTGGAGCCTCTGGGCTCTTCACGGGAAGACGGAGGCTGCTTCCCGAGTCAGCCTGAACGCGAGAGGAAAAGGCCAGAGCCTGGCGAGCCCCTCCGAAGGCAGTGTGCACCATGTGCCACCCTGGGCTACGCAGGCTGCAGCAGGGAGGAGGCCGCGTCTCCCCACATCGGGGAGGCCCTGGGAACCCAGGGTCCGAAACCTGGCCGCGAACAAGAAGGCCAAGGGAGCACCGACTCTCGCGCAACACTTCTTCCCTGAGGCGAGAGACCGAACGCCCAAAGCCTGAGTGAGGAAAGCAGCAGCGAGGCGCCGTCCGCTTCAGGTCGAAAACCTCTGCGAAAGCTCAGCGTTCTCTGGGCAATCAGAGTCGGGTCTGTTGTCTGCTGCTGCTTAGCGCAGCTGAGTGCTCTGGGGCGCTCTGGCAGAAACCACCCCGGAGTGAGCGCCTCCTGACCCGGCCCTCCCTTCGGCCCCAGACAGAGGCGTGGTCGCGCCTGTGCTACCAGCCTTCCGAAAGGGGACACGCCTGTCCCCTCGGTCCCCAGGAGCATGTCCGGGGAGAGCGCAGCACGCCGCCCACGCACGCAAGGCAGAGGAGCCGATGGCAGTGCTCTGGGGAACCGGACGCGAAGCAGGGGAGCCTGCCATCTAAGCTAGAGCAGGCCGGGGGCAGGACACGTGTCACCCACTCACTGTGCGGGGAGACGGAAACCGGGCTGCTAAGGAGACGCGAGGGGAAGACTAGGGCAGGGGCGCGTGCTCCAGTTGGAGAAAGCTGTCTGGGTAGAAGGCAGGCCTCTCCTGTGAAACTGAGTCCAGGGTGACAGCAGTGCCCTGGCCATGAGTCCCTGGGGCAGCCCTGGTGGTGCGACCAGGCGCAAGTGCCTGAAAGCCCAGAAACAGCTCCCTGGAGAAACGGGCAGTCGGCTACTGTCTTCCTCCAGGATGTGGTAGCGTTCCCGGTGGCAGGGGTGGTCGGGGATAGCGCGGGGACAGTGCCCACCCCGGGCTCCCGGTCCCAAGGCCCGGGCGCTGTGGAGTGCTCCTGGAGCCTCTGGGCTCTTCACGGGAAGACGGAGGCTGCTTCCCGAGTCAGCCTGAACGCGAGAGGAAAAGGCCAGAGCCTGGCGAGCCCCTCCGAAGGCAGTGTGCACCATGTGCCACCCTGGGCTACGCAGGCTGCAGCAGGGAGGAGGCCGCGTCTCCCCACATCGGGGAGGCCCTGGGAACCCAGGGTCCGAAACCTGGCCGCGAGCAACAAGGCCAAGGAAGCACCGACTCTCGCGCAACACTTCTTCCCTGAGACGAGAGACCGAACGCCCAAAGCCTGAGTGAGGAAAGCAGCAGCGAGGCGCCGTCCGCTTCAGGTCGAAAACCTCTGCGAAAGCTCAGCGTTCTCTGGGCAATCAGAGTCGGGTCTGTTGTCTGCTGCTGCTTAGCGCAGCTGAGTGCTCTGGGGCGCTCTGGCAGAAACCACCCCGGAGTGAGCGCCTCCTGACCCGGACCTCCCTTCGGCCCCAGACAGAGGCGTGGTCGCGCCTGTGCTACCAGCCTTCCGAAAGGGGACACGCCTGTCCCCTCGGTCCCCAGGAGCATGTCCGGGGAGAGCGCAGCACGCCGCCCACGCACGCAAGGCAGAGGAGCCGATGGCAGTGCTCTGGGGAACCGGACGCGAAGCAGGGGAGCCTGCCATCTAAGCTAGAGCAGGCCGGGGGCAGGACACGTGTCACCCACTCACTGTGCGGGGAGACGGAAACCGGGCTGCTAAGGAGACGCGAGGGGAAGACTAAGGCAGGGGCGCGTGCTCCAGTTGGAGAAAGCAGTCGGGGAAGAAGGCAGGCCTCTCCTGTGAAACTGAGGCCCGGGCGACAGCAGTGCCCTGGCCATGAGTCCCTGGGGCAGCCCTGGTGGTGCGACCAGGCGCAAGTGCCTGAACGCCCAGAAACAGCTCCCTGGAGAAACGGGCAGTCGGCTACCGTCTTCCTCCAGGATGTGGTAGCGTTCCCGGTGGCAGGGGTGGTCGGGGATAGCGCGGGGACAGTGCCCACCCCGGGCTCCCGGTCCCAAGGCCCGGGCGCTGTGGAGTGCTCCTGGAGCCTCTCGGCTCTTCACGGGAAGACGGAGGCTGCTTCCCGAGTCAGCCTGAACGCGAGAGGAAAAGGCCAGAGCCTGGCGAGCCCCTCCGAAGGCAGTGTGCACCATGTGCCACCCTGGGCTACGCAGGCTGCAGCAGGGAGGAGGCCGCGTCTCCCCACATCGGGGAGGCCCTGGGAACCCAGGGTCCGAAACCTGGCCGCGAACAAGAAGGCCAAGGGAGCACCGACTCTCGCGCAACACTTCTTCCCTGAGGCGAGAGACCGAACGCCCAAAGCCTGAGTGAGGAAAGCAGCAGCGAGGCGCCGTCCGCTTCAGGTCGAAAACCTCTGCGAAAGCTCAGCGTTCTCTGGGCAATCAGAGTCGGGTCTGTTGTCTGCTGCTGCTTAGCGCAGCTGAGTGCTCTGGGGCGCTCTGGCAGAAACCACCCCGGAGTGAGCGCCTCTTGACCCGGACCTCCCTTCGGCCCCAGACAGAGGCGTGGTCGCGCCTGTGCTACCAGCCTTCCGAAAGGGGACACGCCTGTCCCCTCGGTCCCCAGGAGCATGTCCGGGGAGAGCGCAGCACGCCGCCCACGCACGCAAGGCAGAGGAGCCGATGGCAGTGCTCTGGGGAACCGGACGCGAAGCAGGGGAGCCTGCCATCTAAGCTAGAGCAGGCCGGGGGCAGGACAGGTGTCACCCACTCACTGTGCGGGGAGACGGAAACCGGGCTGCTAAGGAGACGCGAGGGGAAGACTAGGGCAGGGGCGCGTGCTCCAGTTGGAGAAAGCTGTCTGGGTAGAAGGCAGGCCTCTCCTGTGAAACTGAGTCCAGGGTGACAGCAGTGCCCTGGCCATGAGTCCCTGGGGCAGCCCTGGTGGTGCGACCAGGCGCAAGTGCCTGAAAGCCCAGAAACAGCTCCCTGGAGAAACGGGCAGTCGGCTACCGTCTTCCTCCAGGATGTGGTAGCGTTCCCGGTGGCAGGGGTGGTCGGGGATAGCGCGGGGACAGTGCCCACCCCGGGCTCCCGGTCCCAAGGCCCGGGCGCTGTGGAGTGCTCCTGGAGCCTCTGGGCTCTTCACGGGAAGACGGAGGCTGCTTCCCGAGTCAGCCTGAACGCGAGAGGAAAAGGCCAGAGCCTGGCGAGCCCCTCCGAAGGCAGTGTGCACCATGTGCCACCCTGGGCTACGCAGGCTGCAGCAGGGAGGAGGCCGCGTCTCCCCACATCGGGGAGGCCCTGGGAACCCAGGGTCCGAAACCTGGCCGCGAGCAACAAGGCCAAGGAAGCACCGACTCTCGCGCAACACTTCTTCCCTGAGGCGAGAGACCGAACGCCCAAAGCCTGAGTGAGGAAAGCAGCAGCGAGGCGCCGTCCGCTTCAGGTCGAAAACCTCTGCGAAAGCTCAGCGTTCTCTGGGCAATCAGAGTCGGGTCTGTTGTCTGCTGCTGCTTAGCGCAGCTGAGTGCTCTGGGGCGCTCTGGCAGAAACCACCCCGGAGTGAGCGCCTCCTGACCCGGACCTCCCTTCGGCCCCAGACAGAGGCGTGGTCGCGCCTGTGCTACCAGCCTTCCGAAAGGGGACACGCCTGTCCCCTCGGTCCCCAGGAGCATGTCCGGGGAGAGCGCAGCACGCCGCCCACGCACGCAAGGCAGAGGAGCCGATGGCAGTGCTCTGGGGAACCGGACGCGAAGCAGGGGAGCCTGCCATCTAAGCTAGAGCAGGCCGGGGGCAGGACACGTGTCACCCACTCACTGTGCGGGGAGACGGAAACCGGGCTGCTAAGGAGACGCGAGGGGAAGACTAAGGCAGGGGCGCGTGCTCCAGTTGGAGAAAGCAGTCGGGGAAGAAGGCAGGCCTCTCCTGTGAAACTGAGGCCCGGGCGACAGCAGTGCCCTGGCCATGAGTCCCTGGGGCAGCCCTGGTGGTGCGACCAGGCGCAAGTGCCTGAACGCCCAGAAACAGCTCCCTGGAGAAACGGGCAGTCGGCTACCGTCTTCCTCCAGGATGTGGTAGCGTTCCCGGTGGCAGGGGTGGTCGGGGATAGCGCGGGGACAGTGCCCACCCCGGGCTCCCGGTCCCAAGGCCCGGGCGCTGTGGAGTGCTCCTGGAGCCTCTCGGCTCTTCACGGGAAGACGGAGGCTGCTTCCCGAGTCAGCCTGAACGCGAGAGGAAAAGGCCAGAGCCTGGCGAGCCCCTCCGAAGGCAGTGTGCACCATGTGCCACCCTGGGCTACGCAGGCTGCAGCAGGGAGGAGGCCGCGTCTCCCCACATCGGGGAGGCCCTGGGAACCCAGGGTCCGAAACCTGGCCGCGAACAAGAAGGCCAAGGGAGCACCGACTCTCGCGCAACACTTCTTCCCTGAGGCGAGAGACCGAACGCCCAAAGCCTGAGTGAGGAAAGCAGCAGCGAGGCGCCGTCCGCTTCAGGTCGAAAACCTCTGCGAAAGCTCAGCGTTCTCTGGGCAATCAGAGTCGGGTCTGTTGTCTGCTGCTGCTTAGCGCAGCTGAGTGCTCTGGGGCGCTCTGGCAGAAACCACCCCGGAGTGAGCGCCTCTTGACCCGGACCTCCCTTCGGCCCCAGACAGAGGCGTGGTCGCGCCTGTGCTACCAGCCTTCCGAAAGGGGACACGCCTGTCCCCTCGGTCCCCAGGAGCATGTCCGGGGAGAGCGCAGCACGCCGCCCACGCACGCAAGGCAGAGGAGCCGATGGCAGTGCTCTGGGGAACCGGACGCGAAGCAGGGGAGCCTGCCATCTAAGCTAGAGCAGGCCGGGGGCAGGACAGGTGTCACCCACTCACTGTGCGGGGAGACGGAAACCGGGCTGCTAAGGAGACGCGAGGGGAAGACTAGGGCAGGGGCGCGTGCTCCAGTTGGAGAAAGCTGTCTGGGTAGAAGGCAGGCCTCTCCTGTGAAACTGAGTCCAGGGTGACAGCAGTGCCCTGGCCATGAGTCCCTGGGGCAGCCCTGGTGGTGCGACCAGGCGCAAGTGCCTGAAAGCCCAGAAACAGCTCCCTGGAGAAACGGGCAGTCGGCTACCGTCTTCCTCCAGGATGTGGTAGCGTTCCCGGTGGCAGGGGTGGTCGGGGATAGCGCGGGGACAGTGCCCACCCCGGGCTCCCGGTCCCAAGGCCCGGGCGCTGTGGAGTGCTCCTGGAGCCTCTGGGCTCTTCACGGGAAGACGGAGGCTGCTTCCCGAGTCAGCCTGAACGCGAGAGTTAAAGGCCAGAGCCTGGCGAGCCCCTCCGAAGGCAGTGTGCACCATGTGCGACCCTGGGCTACGCAGGCTGCAGCAGGGAGGAGGCCGCGTCTCCCCACATCGGGGAGGCCCTGGGAACCCAGGGTCCGAAACCTGGCCGCGAGCAACAAGGCCAAGGAAGCACCGACTCTCGCGCAACACTTCTTCCCTGAGACGAGAGACCGAACGCCCAAAGCCTGAGTGAGGAAAGCAGCAGCGAGGCGCCGTCCGCTTCAGGTCGAAAACCTCTGCGAAAGCTCAGCGTTCTCTGGGCAATCAGAGTCGGGTCTGTTGTCTGCTGCTGCTTAGCGCAGCTGAGTGCTCTGGGGCGCTCTGGCAGAAACCACCCCGGAGTGAGCGCCTCCTGACCCGGACCTCCCTTCGGCCCCAGACAGAGGCGTGGTCGCGCCTGTGCTACCAGCCTTCCGAAAGGGGACACGCCTGTCCCCTCGGTCCCCAGGAGCATGTCCGGGGAGAGCGCAGCACGCCGCCCACGCACGCAAGGCAGAGGAGCCGATGGCAGTGCTCTGGGGAACCGGACGCGAAGCAGGGGAGCCTGCCATCTAAGCTAGAGCAGGCCGGGGGCAGGACAGGTGTCACCCACTCACTGTGCGGGGAGACGGAAACCGGGCTGCTAAGGAGACGCGAGGGGAAGACTAGGGCAGGGGCGCGTGCTCCAGTTGGAGAAAGCTGTCTGGGTAGAAGGCAGGCCTCTCCTGTGAAACTGAGTCCAGGGTGACAGCAGTGCCCTGGCCATGAGTCCCTGGGGCAGCCCTGGTGGTGCGACCAGGCGCAAGTGCCTGAAAGCCCAGAAACAGCTCCCTGGAGAAACGGGCAGTCGGCTACCGTCTTCCTCCAGGATGTGGTAGCGTTCCCGGTGGCAGGGGTGGTCGGGGATAGCGCGGGGACAGTGCCCACCCCGGGCTCCCGGTCCCAAGGCCCGGGCGCTGTGGAGTGCTCCTGGAGCCTCTGGGCTCTTCACGGGAAGACGGAGGCTGCTTCCCGAGTCAGCCTGAACGCGAGAGGAAAAGGCCAGAGCCTGGCGAGCCCCTCCGAAGGCAGTGTGCACCATGTGCCACCCTGGGCTACGCAGGCTGCAGCAGGGAGGAGGCCGCGTCTCCCCACATCGGGGAGGCCCTGGGAACCCAGGGTCCGAAACCTGGCCGCGAGCAACAAGGCCAAGGAAGCACCGACTCTCGCGCAACACTTCTTCCCTGAGACGAGAGACCGAACGCCCAAAGCCTGAGTGAGGAAAGCAGCAGCGAGGCGCCGTCCGCTTCAGGTCGAAAACCTCTGCGAAAGCTCAGCGTTCTCTGGGCAATCAGAGTCGGGTCTGTTGTCTGCTGCTGCTTAGCGCAGCTGAGTGCTCTGGGGCGCTCTGGCAGAAACCACCCCGGAGTGAGCGCCTCCTGACCCGGACCTCCCTTCGGCCCCAGACAGAGGCGTGGTCGCGCCTGTGCTACCAGCCTTCCGAAAGGGGACACGCCTGTCCCCTCGGTCCCCAGGAGCATGTCCGGGGAGAGCGCAGCACGCCGCCCACGCACGCAAGGCAGAGGAGCCGATGGCAGTGCTCTGGGGAACCGGACGCGAAGCAGGGGAGCCTGCCATCTAAGCTAGAGCAGGCCGGGGGCAGGACACGTGTCACCCACTCACTGTGCGGGGAGACGGAAACCGGGCTGCTAAGGAGACGCGAGGGGAAGACTAAGGCAGGGGCGCGTGCTCCAGTTGGAGAAAGCAGTCGGGGAAGAAGGCAGGCCTCTCCTGTGAAACTGAGGCCCGGGCGACAGCAGTGCCCTGGCCATGAGTCCCTGGGGCAGCCCTGGTGGTGTGACCAGGCGCAAGTGCCTGAACGCCCAGAAACAGCTCCCTGGAGAAACGGGCAGTCGGCTACCGTCTTCCTCCAGGATGTGGTAGCGTTCCCGGTGGCAGGGGTGGTCGGGGATAGCGCGGGGACAGTGCCCACCCCGGGCTCCCGGTCCCAAGGCCCGGGCGCTGTGGAGTGCTCCTGGAGCCTCTGGGCTCTTCACGGGAAGACGGAGGCTGCTTCCCGAGTCAGCCTGAACGCGAGAGTTAAAGGCCAGAGCCTGGCGAGCCCCTCCGAAGGCAGTGTGCACCATGTGCGACCCTGGGCTACGCAGGCTGCAGCAGGGAGGAGGCCGCGTCTCCCCACATCGGGGAGGCCCTGGGAACCCAGGGTCCGAAACCTGGCCGCGAGCAACAAGGCCAAGGAAGCACCGACTCTCGCGCAACACTTCTTCCCTGAGACGAGAGACCGAACGCCCAAAGCCTGAGTGAGGAAAGCAGCAGCGAGGCGCCGTCCGCTTCAGGTCGAAAACCTCTGCGAAAGCTCAGCGTTCTCTGGGCAATCAGAGTCGGGTCTGTTGTCTGCTGCTGCTTAGCGCAGCTGAGTGCTCTGGGGCGCTCTGGCAGAAACCACCCCGGAGTGAGCGCCTCCTGACCCGGACCTCCCTTCGGCCCCAGACAGAGGCGTGGTCGCGCCTGTGCTACCAGCCTTCCGAAAGGGGACACGCCTGTCCCCTCGGTCCCCAGGAGCATGTCCGGGGAGAGCGCAGCACGCCGCCCACGCACGCAAGGCAGAGGAGCCGATGGCAGTGCTCTGGGGAACCGGACGCGAAGCAGGGGAGCCTGCCATCTAAGCTAGAGCAGGCCGGGGGCAGGACACGTGTCACCCACTCACTGTGCGGGGAGACGGAAACCGGGCTGCTAAGGAGACGCGAGGGGAAGACTAAGGCAGGGGCGCGTGCTCCAGTTGGAGAAAGCAGTCGGGGAAGAAGGCAGGCCTCTCCTGTGAAACTGAGGCCCGGGCGACAGCAGTGCCCTGGCCATGAGTCCCTGGGGCAGCCCTGGTGGTGTGACCAGGCGCAAGTGCCTGAACGCCCAGAAACAGCTCCCTGGAGAAACGGGCAGTCGGCTACCGTCTTCCTCCAGGATGTGGTAGCGTTCCCGGTGGCAGGGGTGGTCGGGGATAGCGCGGGGACAGTGCCCACCCCGGGCTCCCGGTCCCAAGGCCCGGGCGCTGTGGAGTGCTCCTGGAGCCTCTCGGCTCTTCACGGGAAGACGGAGGCTGCTTCCCGAGTCAGCCTGAACGCGAGAGGAAAAGGCCAGAGCCTGGCGAGCCCCTCCGAAGGCAGTGTGCACCATGTGCCACCCTGGGCTACGCAGGCTGCAGCAGGGAGGAGGCCGCGTCTCCCCACATCGGGGAGGCCCTGGGAACCCAGGGTCCGAAACCTGGCCGCGAACAAGAAGGCCAAGGGAGCACCGACTCTCGCGCAACACTTCTTCCCTGAGGCGAGAGACCGAACGCCCAAAGCCTGAGTGAGGAAAGCAGCAGCGAGGCGCCGTCCGCTTCAGGTCGAAAACCTCTGCGAAAGCTCAGCGTTCTCTGGGCAATCAGAGTCGGGTCTGTTGTCTGCTGCTGCTTAGCGCAGCTGAGTGCTCTGGGGCGCTCTGGCAGAAACCACCCCGGAGTGAGCGCCTCTTGACCCGGACCTCCCTTCGGCCCCAGACAGAGGCGTGGTCGCGCCTGTGCTACCAGCCTTCCGAAAGGGGACACGCCTGTCCCCTCGGTCCCCAGGAGCATGTCCGGGGAGAGCGCAGCACGCCGCCCACGCACGCAAGGCAGAGGAGCCGATGGCAGTGCTCTGGGGAACCGGACGCGAAGCAGGGGAGCCTGCCATCTAAGCTAGAGCAGGCCGGGGGCAGGACAGGTGTCACCCACTCACTGTGCGGGGAGACGGAAACCGGGCTGCTAAGGAGACGCGAGGGGAAGACTAGGGCAGGGGCGCGTGCTCCAGTTGGAGAAAGCTGTCTGGGTAGAAGGCAGGCCTCTCCTGTGAAACTGAGTCCAGGGTGACAGCAGTGCCCTGGCCATGAGTCCCTGGGGCAGCCCTGGTGGTGCGACCAGGCGCAAGTGCCTGAAAGCCCAGAAACAGCTCCCTGGAGAAACGGGCAGTCGGCTACCGTCTTCCTCCAGGATGTGGTAGCGTTCCCGGTGGCAGGGGTGGTCGGGGATAGCGCGGGGACAGTGCCCACCCCGGGCTCCCGGTCCCAAGGCCCGGGCGCTGTGGAGTGCTCCTGGAGCCTCTGGGCTCTTCACGGGAAGACGGAGGCTGCTTCCCGAGTCAGCCTGAACGCGAGAGGAAAAGGCCAGAGCCTGGCGAGCCCCTCCGAAGGCAGTGTGCACCATGTGCGACCCTGGGCTACGCAGGCTGCAGCAGGGAGGAGGCCGCGTCTCCCCACATCGGGGAGGCCCTGGGAACCCAGGGTCCGAAACCTGGCCGCGAGCAACAAGGCCAAGGAAGCACCGACTCTCGCGCAACACTTCTTCCCTGAGACCAGAGACCGAACGCCCGAAGCCTGAGTGAGGAAAGCAGCAGCGAGGCGCCGTCCGCTTCAGGTCGGAAACCTCTGCGAAAGCGCAGCGTTCTCTGGGCAATCATAGCCGGGTCTGTTGGCTGCTGCTGCTGAGAGCAGCTGAGTGTTCTGGGGCGCTCTGGCAGAAACCACCCCGGAGTGAGCGCCTCCTGGCCTGGACCTCCCTTCGGCCCCAGACAGAGGCGTGGTCGCGCCTGTGCTACCAGCCTTCCGAAAGGGGACACGCCTGTCCCCTCTGTCCCCAGGAGCATGTCCGGGGAGAGCGCAGCACGCAGCCCACGCACGCAAGGCAGAGGAGCCGATGGCAGTGCTCTGGGGAACCGGACGCGAAGCAGGGGAGCCTGCCGTCTAAGCTAGAGCAGGCCGGGGCAGGACACGTGTCACCCACTCACTGTGCGGGGAGACGGAAACCGGGCTGCGAAGGAGACGCGAGGGGAAGACTAGGGCAGGGGCGCGTGCTCCAGTTGGAGAAAGCAGTCGGGGAAGAAGGCAGGCCTCTCCTGTGAAACTGAGGCCCGGGCGACAGCAGTGCCCTGGCCATGAGTCCCTGGGGCAGCCCTGGTGGTGCGACCAGGCGCAAGTGCCTGAACGCCCAGAAACAGCTCCCTGGAGAAACGGGCAGTCGGCTACCGTCTTCCTCCAGGATGTGGTAGCGTTCCCGGTGGCAGGGGTGGTCGGGGATAGCGCGGGGACAGTGCCCACCCCGGGCTCCCGGTCCCAAGGCCCGGGCGCTGTGGAGTGCTCCTGGAGCCTCTCGGCTCTTCACGTGAAGCCGGAGGCTGCTTCCCGAGTCAGCCTGAACGCGAGAGGAAAAGGCCAGAGCCTGGCGAGCCCCTCCGAAGGCAGTGTGCACCATGTGCCACCCTGGGCTACGCAGGCTGCAGCAGGGAGGAGGCCGCGTCTCCCCACATCGGGGAGGCCCTGGGAACCCAGGGTCCGAAACCTGGCCGCGAGCAACAAGGCCAAGGGAGCACCGACTCTCGCGCAACACTTCTTCCCTGAGACCAGAGACCGAACGCCCGAAGCCTGAGTGAGGAAAGCAGCAGCGAGGCGCCGTCCGCTTCAGGTCGAAAACCTCTGCGAAAGCTCAGCGTTCTCTGGGCAATCAGAGTCGGGTCTGTTGTCTGCTGCTGCTTAGCGCAGCTGAGTGCTCTGGGGCGCTCTGGCAGAAACCACCCCGGAGTGAGCGCCTCCTGACCCGGACCTCCCTTCGGCCCCAGACAGAGGCGTGGTCGCGCCTGTGCTACCAGCCTTCCGAAAGGGGACACGCCTGTCCCCTCGGTCCCCAGGAGCATGTCCGGGGAGAGCGCAGCACGCCGCCCACGCACGCAAGGCAGAGGAGCCGATGGCAGTGCTCTGGGGAACCGGACGCGAAGCAGGGGAGCCTGCCATCTAAGCTAGAGCAGGCCGGGGGCAGGACACGTGTCACCCACTCACTGTGCGGGGAGACGGAAACCGGGCTGCTAAGGAGACGCGAGGGGAAGACTAGGGCAGGGGCGCGTGCTCCAGTTGGAGAAAGCAGTCGGGGAAGAAGGCAGGCCTCTCCTGTGAAACTGAGGCCCGGGCGACAGCAGTGCCCTGGCCATGAGTCCCTGGGGCAGCCCTGGTGGTGCGACCAGGCGCAAGTGCCTGAACGCCCAGAAACAGCTCCCTGGAGAAACGGGCAGTCGGCTACCGTCTTCCTCCAGGATGTGGTAGCGTTCCCGGTGGCAGGGGTGGTCGGGGATAGCGCGGGGACAGTGCCCACCCCGGGCTCCCGGTCCCAAGGCCCGGGCGCTGTGGAGTGCTCCTGGAGCCTCTCGGCTCTTCACGGGAAGACGGAGGCTGCTTCCCGAGTCAGCCTGAACGCGAGAGGAAAAGGCCAGAGCCTGGCGAGCCCCTCCGAAGGCAGTGTGCACCATGTGCCACCCTGGGCTACGCAGGCTGCAGCAGGGAGGAGGCCGCGTCTCCCCACATCGGGGAGGCCCTGGGAACCCAGGGTCCGAAACCTGGCCGCGAGCAACAAGGCCAAGGGAGCACCGACTCTCGCGCAACACTTCTTCCCTGAGACCAGAGACCGAACGCCCGAAGCCTGAGTGAGGAAAGCAGCAGCGAGGCGCCGTCCGCTTCAGGTCGAAAACCTCTGCGAAAGCTCAGCATTCTCTGGGCAATCAGAGTCGGGTCTGTTGTCTGCTGCTGCTTAGCGCAGCTGAGTGCTCTGGGGCGCTCTGGCAGAAACCACCCCGGAGTGAGCGCCTCCTGACCCGGACCTCCCTTCGGCCCCAGACAGAGGCGTGGTCGCGCCTGTGCTACCAGCCTTCCGAAAGGGGACACGCCTGTCCCCTCGGTCCCCAGGAGCATGTCCGGGGAGAGCGCAGCACGCCGCCCACGCACGCAAGGCAGAGGAGCCGATGGCAGTGCTCTGGGGAACCGGACGCGAAGCAGGGGAGCCTGCCATCTAAGCTAGAGCAGGCCGGGGGCAGGACAGGTGTCACCCACTCACTGTGCGGGGAGACGGAAACCGGGCTGCTAAGGAGACGCGAGGGGAAGACTAGGGCAGGGGCGCGTGCTCCAGTTGGAGAAAGCTGTCTGGGTAGAAGGCAGGCCTCTCCTGTGAAACTGAGTCCAGGGTGACAGCAGTGCCCTGGCCATGAGTCCCTGGGGCAGCCCTGGTGGTGCGACCAGGCGCAAGTGCCTGAAAGCCCAGAAACAGTTCCCTGGAGAAACGGGCAGTCGGCTACCGTCTTCCTCCAGGATGTGGTAGCGTTCCCGGTGGCAGGGGTGGTCGGGGATAGCGCGGGGACAGTGCCCACCCCGGGCTCCCGGTCCCAAGGCCCGGGCGCTGTGGAGTGCTCCTGGAGCCTCTGGGCTCTTCACGGGAAGACGGAGGCTGCTTCCCGAGTCAGCCTGAACGCGAGAGGAAAAGGCCAGAGCCTGGCGAGCCCCTCCGAAGGCAGTGTGCACCATGTGCCACCCTGGGCTACGCAGGCTGCAGCAGGGAGGAGGCCGCGTCTCCCCACATCGGGGAGGCCCTGGGAACCCAGGGTCCGAAACCTGGCCGCGAGCAACAAGGCCAAGGAAGCACCGACTCTCGCGCAACACTTCTTCCCTGAGACGAGAGACCGAACGCCCAAAGCCTGAGTGAGGAAAGCAGCAGCGAGGCGCCGTCCGCTTCAGGTCGAAAACCTCTGCGAAAGCTCAGCGTTCTCTGGGCAATCAGAGTCGGGTCTGTTGTCTGCTGCTGCTTAGCGCAGCTGAGTGCTCTGGGGCGCTCTGGCAGAAACCACCCCGGAGTGAGCGCCTCCTGACCCGGACCTCCCTTCGGCCCCAGACAGAGGCGTGGTCGCGCCTGTGCTACCAGCCTTCCGAAAGGGGACACGCCTGTCCCCTCGGTCCCCAGGAGCATGTCCGGGGAGAGCGCAGCACGCCGCCCACGCACGCAAGGCAGAGGAGCCGATGGCAGTGCTCTGGGGAACCGGACGCGAAGCAGGGGAGCCTGCCATCTAAGCTAGAGCAGGCCGGGGGCAGGACACGTGTCACCCACTCACTGTGCGGGGAGACGGAAACCGGGCTGCTAAGGAGACGCGAGGGGAAGACTAAGGCAGGGGCGCGTGCTCCAGTTGGAGAAAGCAGTCGGGGAAGAAGGCAGGCCTCTCCTGTGAAACTGAGGCCCGGGCGACAGCAGTGCCCTGGCCATGAGTCCCTGGGGCAGCCCTGGTGGTGTGACCAGGCGCAAGTGCCTGAACGCCCAGAAACAGCTCCCTGGAGAAACGGGCAGTCGGCTACCGTCTTCCTCCAGGATGTGGTAGCGTTCCCGGTGGCAGGGGTGGTCGGGGATAGCGCGGGGACAGTGCCCACCCCGGGCTCCCGGTCCCAAGGCCCGGGCGCTGTGGAGTGCTCCTGGAGCCTCTGGGCTCTTCACGGGAAGACGGAGGCTGCTTCCCGAGTCAGCCTGAACGCGAGAGTTAAAGGCCAGAGCCTGGCGAGCCCCTCCGAAGGCAGTGTGCACCATGTGCGACCCTGGGCTACGCAGGCTGCAGCAGGGAGGAGGCCGCGTCTCCCCACATCGGGGAGGCCCTGGGAACCCAGGGTCCGAAACCTGGCCGCGAGCAACAAGGCCAAGGAAGCACCGACTCTCGCGCAACACTTCTTCCCTGAGACGAGAGACCGAACGCCCAAAGCCTGAGTGAGGAAAGCAGCAGCGAGGCGCCGTCCGCTTCAGGTCGAAAACCTCTGCGAAAGCTCAGCGTTCTCTGGGCAATCAGAGTCGGGTCTGTTGTCTGCTGCTGCTTAGCGCAGCTGAGTGCTCTGGGGCGCTCTGGCAGAAACCACCCCGGAGTGAGCGCCTCCTGACCCGGACCTCCCTTCGGCCCCAGACAGAGGCGTGGTCGCGCCTGTGCTACCAGCCTTCCGAAAGGGGACACGCCTGTCCCCTCGGTCCCCAGGAGCATGTCCGGGGAGAGCGCAGCACGCCGCCCACGCACGCAAGGCAGAGGAGCCGATGGCAGTGCTCTGGGGAACCGGACGCGAAGCAGGGGAGCCTGCCATCTAAGCTAGAGCAGGCCGGGGGCAGGACACGTGTCACCCACTCACTGTGCGGGGAGACGGAAACCGGGCTGCTAAGGAGACGCGAGGGGAAGACTAAGGCAGGGGCGCGTGCTCCAGTTGGAGAAAGCAGTCGGGGAAGAAGGCAGGCCTCTCCTGTGAAACTGAGGCCCGGGCGACAGCAGTGCCCTGGCCATGAGTCCCTGGGGCAGCCCTGGTGGTGTGACCAGGCGCAAGTGCCTGAACGCCCAGAAACAGCTCCCTGGAGAAACGGGCAGTCGGCTACCGTCTTCCTCCAGGATGTGGTAGCGTTCCCGGTGGCAGGGGTGGTCGGGGATAGCGCGGGGACAGTGCCCACCCCGGGCTCCCGGTCCCAAGGCCCGGGCGCTGTGGAGTGCTCCTGGAGCCTCTCGGCTCTTCACGGGAAGACGGAGGCTGCTTCCCGAGTCAGCCTGAACGCGAGAGGAAAAGGCCAGAGCCTGGCGAGCCCCTCCGAAGGCAGTGTGCACCATGTGCCACCCTGGGCTACGCAGGCTGCAGCAGGGAGGAGGCCGCGTCTCCCCACATCGGGGAGGCCCTGGGAACCCAGGGTCCGAAACCTGGCCGCGAACAAGAAGGCCAAGGGAGCACCGACTCTCGCGCAACACTTCTTCCCTGAGGCGAGAGACCGAACGCCCAAAGCCTGAGTGAGGAAAGCAGCAGCGAGGCGCCGTCCGCTTCAGGTCGAAAACCTCTGCGAAAGCTCAGCGTTCTCTGGGCAATCAGAGTCGGGTCTGTTGTCTGCTGCTGCTTAGCGCAGCTGAGTGCTCTGGGGCGCTCTGGCAGAAACCACCCCGGAGTGAGCGCCTCTTGACCCGGACCTCCCTTCGGCCCCAGACAGAGGCGTGGTCGCGCCTGTGCTACCAGCCTTCCGAAAGGGGACACGCCTGTCCCCTCGGTCCCCAGGAGCATGTCCGGGGAGAGCGCAGCACGCCGCCCACGCACGCAAGGCAGAGGAGCCGATGGCAGTGCTCTGGGGAACCGGACGCGAAGCAGGGGAGCCTGCCATCTAAGCTAGAGCAGGCCGGGGGCAGGACAGGTGTCACCCACTCACTGTGCGGGGAGACGGAAACCGGGCTGCTAAGGAGACGCGAGGGGAAGACTAGGGCAGGGGCGCGTGCTCCAGTTGGAGAAAGCTGTCTGGGTAGAAGGCAGGCCTCTCCTGTGAAACTGAGTCCAGGGTGACAGCAGTGCCCTGGCCATGAGTCCCTGGGGCAGCCCTGGTGGTGCGACCAGGCGCAAGTGCCTGAAAGCCCAGAAACAGCTCCCTGGAGAAACGGGCAGTCGGCTACCGTCTTCCTCCAGGATGTGGTAGCGTTCCCGGTGGCAGGGGTGGTCGGGGATAGCGCGGGGACAGTGCCCACCCCGGGCTCCCGGTCCCAAGGCCCGGGCGCTGTGGAGTGCTCCTGGAGCCTCTGGGCTCTTCACGGGAAGACGGAGGCTGCTTCCCGAGTCAGCCTGAACGCGAGAGGAAAAGGCCAGAGCCTGGCGAGCCCCTCCGAAGGCAGTGTGCACCATGTGCGACCCTGGGCTACGCAGGCTGCAGCAGGGAGGAGGCCGCGTCTCCCCACATCGGGGAGGCCCTGGGAACCCAGGGTCCGAAACCTGGCCGCGAGCAACAAGGCCAAGGAAGCACCGACTCTCGCGCAACACTTCTTCCCTGAGACCAGAGACCGAACGCCCGAAGCCTGAGTGAGGAAAGCAGCAGCGAGGCGCCGTCCGCTTCAGGTCGGAAACCTCTGCGAAAGCGCAGCGTTCTCTGGGCAATCATAGCCGGGTCTGTTGGCTGCTGCTGCTGAGAGCAGCTGAGTGTTCTGGGGCGCTCTGGCAGAAACCACCCCGGAGTGAGCGCCTCCTGGCCTGGACCTCCCTTCGGCCCCAGACAGAGGCGTGGTCGCGCCTGTGCTACCAGCCTTCCGAAAGGGGACACGCCTGTCCCCTCTGTCCCCAGGAGCATGTCCGGGGAGAGCGCAGCACGCAGCCCACGCACGCAAGGCAGAGGAGCCGATGGCAGTGCTCTGGGGAACCGGACGCGAAGCAGGGGAGCCTGCCGTCTAAGCTAGAGCAGGCCGGGGCAGGACACGTGTCACCCACTCACTGTGCGGGGAGACGGAAACCGGGCTGCGAAGGAGACGCGAGGGGAAGACTAGGGCAGGGGCGCGTGCTCCAGTTGGAGAAAGCAGTCGGGGAAGAAGGCAGGCCTCTCCTGTGAAACTGAGGCCCGGGCGACAGCAGTGCCCTGGCCATGAGTCCCTGGGGCAGCCCTGGTGGTGCGACCAGGCGCAAGTGCCTGAACGCCCAGAAACAGCTCCCTGGAGAAACGGGCAGTCGGCTACCGTCTTCCTCCAGGATGTGGTAGCGTTCCCGGTGGCAGGGGTGGTCGGGGATAGCGCGGGGACAGTGCCCACCCCGGGCTCCCGGTCCCAAGGCCCGGGCGCTGTGGAGTGCTCCTGGAGCCTCTCGGCTCTTCACGTGAAGCCGGAGGCTGCTTCCCGAGTCAGCCTGAACGCGAGAGGAAAAGGCCAGAGCCTGGCGAGCCCCTCCGAAGGCAGTGTGCACCATGTGCCACCCTGGGCTACGCAGGCTGCAGCAGGGAGGAGGCCGCGTCTCCCCACATCGGGGAGGCCCTGGGAACCCAGGGTCCGAAACCTGGCCGCGAGCAACAAGGCCAAGGGAGCACCGACTCTCGCGCAACACTTCTTCCCTGAGACCAGAGACCGAACGCCCGAAGCCTGAGTGAGGAAAGCAGCAGCGAGGCGCCGTCCGCTTCAGGTCGAAAACCTCTGCGAAAGCTCAGCGTTCTCTGGGCAATCAGAGTCGGGTCTGTTGTCTGCTGCTGCTTAGCGCAGCTGAGTGCTCTGGGGCGCTCTGGCAGAAACCACCCCGGAGTGAGCGCCTCCTGACCCGGACCTCCCTTCGGCCCCAGACAGAGGCGTGGTCGCGCCTGTGCTACCAGCCTTCCGAAAGGGGACACGCCTGTCCCCTCGGTCCCCAGGAGCATGTCCGGGGAGAGCGCAGCACGCCGCCCACGCACGCAAGGCAGAGGAGCCGATGGCAGTGCTCTGGGGAACCGGACGCGAAGCAGGGGAGCCTGCCATCTAAGCTAGAGCAGGCCGGGGGCAGGACACGTGTCACCCACTCACTGTGCGGGGAGACGGAAACCGGGCTGCTAAGGAGACGCGAGGGGAAGACTAGGGCAGGGGCGCGTGCTCCAGTTGGAGAAAGCAGTCGGGGAAGAAGGCAGGCCTCTCCTGTGAAACTGAGGCCCGGGCGACAGCAGTGCCCTGGCCATGAGTCCCTGGGGCAGCCCTGGTGGTGCGACCAGGCGCAAGTGCCTGAACGCCCAGAAACAGCTCCCTGGAGAAACGGGCAGTCGGCTACCGTCTTCCTCCAGGATGTGGTAGCGTTCCCGGTGGCAGGGGTGGTCGGGGATAGCGCGGGGACAGTGCCCACCCCGGGCTCCCGGTCCCAAGGCCCGGGCGCTGTGGAGTGCTCCTGGAGCCTCTCGGCTCTTCACGGGAAGACGGAGGCTGCTTCCCGAGTCAGCCTGAACGCGAGAGGAAAAGGCCAGAGCCTGGCGAGCCCCTCCGAAGGCAGTGTGCACCATGTGCCACCCTGGGCTACGCAGGCTGCAGCAGGGAGGAGGCCGCGTCTCCCCACATCGGGGAGGCCCTGGGAACCCAGGGTCCGAAACCTGGCCGCGAGCAACAAGGCCAAGGGAGCACCGACTCTCGCGCAACACTTCTTCCCTGAGACCAGAGACCGAACGCCCGAAGCCTGAGTGAGGAAAGCAGCAGCGAGGCGCCGTCCGCTTCAGGTCGAAAACCTCTGCGAAAGCTCAGCATTCTCTGGGCAATCAGAGTCGGGTCTGTTGTCTGCTGCTGCTTAGCGCAGCTGAGTGCTCTGGGGCGCTCTGGCAGAAACCACCCCGGAGTGAGCGCCTCCTGACCCGGACCTCCCTTCGGCCCCAGACAGAGGCGTGGTCGCGCCTGTGCTACCAGCCTTCCGAAAGGGGACACGCCTGTCCCCTCGGTCCCCAGGAGCATGTCCGGGGAGAGCGCAGCACGCCGCCCACGCACGCAAGGCAGAGGAGCCGATGGCAGTGCTCTGGGGAACCGGACGCGAAGCAGGGGAGCCTGCCATCTAAGCTAGAGCAGGCCGGGGGCAGGACACGTGTCACCCACTCACTGTGCGGGGAGACGGAAACCGGGCTGCTAAGGAGACGCGAGGGGAAGACTAGGGCAGGGGCGCGTGCTCCAGTTGGAGAAAGCAGTCGGGGAAGAAGGCAGGCCTCTCCTGTGAAACTGAGGCCCGGGCGACAGCAGTGCCCTGGCCATGAGTCCCTGGGGCAGCCCTGGTGTTGCGACCAGGCGCAAGTGCCTGAACGCCCAGAAACAGCTCCCTGGAGAAACGGGCAGTCGGCTACCGTCTTCCTCCAGGATGTGGTAGCGTTCCCGGTGGCAGGGGTGGTCGGGGATAGCGCGGGGACAGTGCCCACCCCGGGCTCCCGGTCCCAAGGCCCGGGCGCTGTGGAGTGCTCCTGGAGCCTCTCGGCTCTTCACGGGAAGACGGAGGCTGCTTCCCGAGTCAGCCTGAACGCGAGAGGAAAAGGCCAGAGCCTGGCGAGCCCCTCCGAAGGCAGTGTGCACCATGTGCCACCCTGGGCTACGCAGGCTGCAGCAGGGAGGAGGCCGCGTCTCCCCACATCGGGGAGGCCCTGGGAACCCAGGGTCCGAAACCTGGCCGCGAGCAACAAGGCCAAGGGAGCACCGACTCTCGCGCAACACTTCTTCCCTGAGACCAGAGACCGAACGCCCGAAGCCTGAGTGAGGAAAGCAGCAGCGAGGCGCCGTCCGCTTCAGGTCGGAAACCTCTGCGAAAGCTCAGCGTTCTCTGGGCAATCAGAGCCGGGTCTGTTGGCTGCTGCTGCTGAGAGCGGCTGAGTGTTCTGGGGCGCTCTGGCAGAAACCACCCCGGAGTGAGCGCCTCCTGGCCCGGACCTCCCTTCGGCCCCAGACAGAGGCGTGGTCGCGCCTGTGCTACCAGCCTTCCGAAAGGGGACACGCCTGTCCCCTCTGTCCCCAGGAGCATGTCCGGGGAGAGCGCAGCACGCAGCCCACGCACGCAAGGCAGAGGAGCCGATGGCAGTGCTCTGGGGAACCGGACGCGAAGCAGGGGAGCCTGCCGTCTAAGCTAGAGCAGGCCGGGGCAGGACACGTGTCACCCACTCACTGTGCGGGGAGACGGAAACCGGGCTGCGAAGGAGACGCGAGTGGAAGACTAGGGCAGGGGCGCGTGCTCCAGTTGGAGAAAGCAGTCGGGGTAGAAGGCAGGCCTCTCCTGTGAAACTGAGGCCAGGGCGACAGCAGTGCCCTGGCCATGAGTCCCTGGGGCAGCCCTGGTGGTGCGACCAGGCGCAAGTGCCTGAAAGCCCAGAAACAGCTCCCTGGAGAAACGGGCAGTCGGCTACAGTCTTCCTCCAGGATGTGGTAGCGTTCCCGGTGGCAGGGGTGGTCGAGGATAGCGCGGGGACAGTGCCCACCCCGGGCTCCCGGTCCCAAGGCCCGGGCGCTGTGGAGTGCTCCTGGAGCCTCTGGGCTCTTCACGGGAAGACGGAGGCTGCTTCCCGAGTCAGCCTGAACGCGAGAGGAAAAGGCCAGAGCCTGGCGAGCCCCTCCGAAGGCAGTGTGCACCATGTGCCACCCTGGGCTACGCAGGCTGCAGCAGGGAGGAGGCCGCGTCTCCCCACATCGGGGAGGCCCTGGGAACCCAGGGTCCGAAACCTGGCCGCGAGCAACAAGGCCAAGGAAGCACCGACTCTCGCGCAACACTTCTTCCCTGAGACGAGAGACCGAACGCCCAAAGCCTGAGTGAGGAAAGCAGCAGCGAGGCGCCGTCCGCCTCAGGTCGAAAACCTCTGCGAAAGCTCAGCGTTCTCTGGGCAATCAGAGTCGGGTCTGTTGTCTGCTGCTGCTTAGCACAGCTGAGTGCTCTGGGGCGCTCTGGCAGAAACCACCCCGGAGTGAGCGCCTCCTGGCCCGGACCTCCCTTCGGCCCCAGACAGAGGCGTGGTCGCGCCTGTGCTACCAGCCTTCCGAAAGGGGACACGCCTGTCCCCTCGGTCCCCAGGAGCATGTCTGGGGAGAGCGCAGCACGCCGCCCACGCACGCAAGGCAGAGGAGCCGATGGCAGTGCTCTGGGGAACCGGACGCGAAGCAGGGGAGCCTGCCGTCTAAGCTAGAGCAGGCCGGGGGCAGGACACTTGTCACCCACTCACTGTGCGGGGAGACGGAAACCGGGCTGCTAAGGAGACGCGAGTGGAAGACTAGGGCAGGGGCGCGTGCTCTAGTTGGAGAAAGCAGTCGGGGAAGAATGCAGGCCTCTCCTGTGAAACTGAGGCCAGGGCGACAGCAGTGCCCTGGCCATGAGTCCCTGGGGCAGCCCTGGTGGTGCGACCAGGCGCAAGTGCCTGAACGCCCAGAAACAGCTCCCTGGAGAAACGGGCAGTCGGCTACCGTCTTCCTCCAGGATGTGGTAGCGTTCCCGGTGGCAGGGGTGGTCGGGGATAGCGCGGGGACAGTGCCCACCCCGGGCTCCCGGTCCCAAGGCCCGGGCGCTGTGGAGTGCTCCTGGAGCCTCTGGGCTCTTCACGGGAAGACGGAGGCTGCTTCCCGAGTCAGCCTGAACGCGAGAGGAAAAGGCCAGAGCCTGGCGAGCCCCTCCGAAGGCAGTGTGCACCATGTGCCACCCTGGGCTACGCAGGCTGCAGCAGGGAGGAGGCCGCGTCTCCCCACATCGGGGAGGCCCTGGGAACCCAGGGTCCGAAACCTGGCCGCGAGCAACAAGGCCAAGGAAGCACCGACTCTCGCGCAACACTTCTTCCCTGAGACGAGAGACCGAACGCCCAAAGCCTGAGTGAGGAAAGCAGCAGCGAGGCGCCGTCCGCTTCAGGTCGAAAACCTCTGCGAAAGCTCAGCGTTCTCTGGGCAATCAGAGTCGGGTCTGTTGTCTGCTGCTGCTTAGCGCAGCTGAGTGCTCTGGGGCGCTCTGGCAGAAACCACCCCGGAGTGAGCGCCTCCTGACCCGGACCTCCCTTCGGCCCCAGACAGAGGCGTGGTCGCGCCTGTGCTACCAGCCTTCCGAAAGGGGACACGCCTGTCCCCTCGGTCCCCAGGAGCATGTCCGGGGAGAGCGCAGCACGCCGCCCACGCACGCAAGGCAGAGGAGCCGATGGCAGTGCTCTGGGGAACCGGACGCGAAGCAGGGGAGCCTGCCATCTAAGCTAGAGCAGGCCGGGGGCAGGACACGTGTCACCCACTCACTGTGCGGGGAGACGGAAACCGGGCTGCTAAGGAGACGCGAGGGGAAGACTAGGGCAGGGGCGCGTGCTCCAGTTGGAGAAAGCAGTCGGGGAAGAAGGCAGGCCTCTCCTGTGAAACTGAGGCCCGGGCGACAGCAGTGCCCTGGCCATGAGTCCCTGGGGCAGCCCTGGTGGTGCGACCAGGCGCAAGTGCCTGAACGCCCAGAAACAGCTCCCTGGAGAAACGGGCAGTCGGCTACCGTCTTCCTCCAGGATGTGGTAGCGTTCCCGGTGGCAGGGGTGGTCGGGGATAGCGCGGGGACAGTGCCCACCCCGGGCTCCCGGTCCCAAGGCCCGGGCGCTGTGGAGTGCTCCTGGAGCCTCTCGGCTCTTCACGGGAAGACGGAGGCTGCTTCCCGAGTCAGCCTGAACGCGAGAGGAAAAGGCCAGAGCCTGGCGAGCCCCTCCGAAGGCAGTGTGCACCATGTGCCACCCTGGGCTACGCAGGCTGCAGCAGGGAGGAGGCCGCGTCTCCCCACATCGGGGAGGCCCTGGGAACCCAGGGTCCGAAACCTGGCCGCGAGCAACAAGGCCAAGGGAGCACCGACTCTCGCGCAACACTTCTTCCCTGAGACCAGAGACCGAACGCCCGAAGCCTGAGTGAGGAAAGCAGCAGCGAGGCGCCGTCCGCTTCAGGTCGAAAACCTCTGCGAAAGCTCAGCGTTCTCTGGGCAATCAGAGTCGGGTCTGTTGTCTGCTGCTGCTTAGCGCAGCTGAGTGCTCTGGGGCGCTCTGGCAGAAACCACCCCGGAGTGAGCGCCTCCTGACCCGGACCTCCCTTCGGCCCCAGACAGAGGCGTGGTCGCGCCTGTGCTACCAGCCTTCCGAAAGGGGACACGCCTGTCCCCTCGGTCCCCAGGAGCATGTCCGGGGAGAGCGCAGCACGCCGCCCACGCACGCAAGGCAGAGGAGCCGATGGCAGTGCTCTGGGGAACCGGACGCGAAGCAGGGGAGCCTGCCATCTAAGCTAGAGCAGGCCGGGGGCAGGACACGTGTCACCCACTCACTGTGCGGGGAGACGGAAACCGGGCTGCTAAGGAGACGCGAGGGGAAGACTAGGGCAGGGGCGCGTGCTCCAGTTGGAGAAAGCAGTCGGGGAAGAAGGCAGGCCTCTCCTGTGAAACTGAGGCCCGGGCGACAGCAGTGCCCTGGCCATGAGTCCCTGGGGCAGCCCTGGTGGTGCAACCAGGCGCAAGTGCCTGAACGCCCAGAAACAGCTCCCTGGAGAAACGGGCAGTCGGCTACCGTCTTCCTCCAGGATGTGGTAGCGTTCCCGGTGGCAGGGGTGGTCGGGGATAGCGCGGGGACAGTGCCCACCCCGGGCTCCCGGTCCCAAGGCCCGGGCGCTGTGGAGTGCTCCTGGAGCCTCTGGGCTCTTCACGGGAAGACGGAGGCTGCTTCCCGAGTCAGCCTGAACGCGAGAGGAAAAGGCCAGAGCCTGGCGAGCCCCTCCGAAGGCAGTGTGCACCATGTGCCACCCTGGGCTACGCAGGCTGCAGCAGGGAGGAGGCCGCGTCTCCCCACATCGGGGAGGCCCTGGGAACCCAGGGTCCGAAACCTGGCCGCGAGCAACAAGGCCAAGGGAGCACCGACTCTCGCGCAACACTTCTTCCCTGAGACCAGAGACCGAACGCCCGAAGCCTGGGTGAGGAAAGCAGCAGCGAGGCGCCGTCCGCTTCAGGTCGGAAACCTCTGCGAAAGCGCAGCGTTCTCTGGGCAATCAGAGCCGGGTCTGTTGGCTGCTGCTGCTGAGAGCGGCTGAGTGTTCTGGGGCGCTCTGGCAGAAACCACCCCGGAGTGAGCGCCTCCTGGCCCGGACCTCCCTTCGGCCCCAGACAGAGGCGTGGTCGCGCCTGTGCTACCAGCCTTCCGAAAGGGGACACGCCTGTCCCCTCTGTCCCCAGGAGCATGTCCGGGGAGAGCGCAGCACGCAGCCCACGCACGCAAGGCAGAGGAGCCGATGGCAGTGCTCTGGGGAACCGGACGCGAAGCAGGGGAGCCTGCCGTCTAAGCTAGAGCAGGCCGGGGCAGGACACGTGTCACCCACTCACTGTGCGGGGAGACGGAAACCGGGCTGCGAAGGAGACGCGAGTGGAAGACTAGGGCAGGGGCGCGTGCTCCAGTTGGAGAAAGCAGTCGGGGTAGAAGGCAGGCCTCTCCTGTGAAACTGAGGCCAGGGTGACAGCAGTGCCCTGGCCATGAGTCCCTGGGGCAGCCCTGGTGGTGCGACCAGGCGCAAGTGCCTGAAAGCCCAGAAACAGCTCCCTGGAGAAACGGGCAGTCGGCTACAGTCTTCCTCCAGGATGTGGTAGCGTTCCCGGTGGCAGGGGTGGTCGAGGATAGCGCGGGGACAGTGCCCACCCCGGGCTCCCGGTCCCAAGGCCCGGGCGCTGTGGAGTGCTCCTGGAGCCTCTGGGCTCTTCACGGGAAGACGGAGGCTGCTTCCCGAGTCAGCCTGAACGCGAGAGGAAAAGGCCAGAGCCTGGCGAGCCCCTCCGAAGGCAGTGTGCACCATGTGCCACCCTGGGCTACGCAGGCTGCAGCAGGGAGGAGGCCGCGTCTCCCCACATCGGGGAGGCCCTGGGAACCCAGGGTCCGAAACCTGGCCGCGAGCAACAAGGCCAAGGGAGCACCGACTCTCGCGCAACACTTCTTCCCTGAGACCAGAGACGGAACGCCCGAAGCCTGAGTGAGGAAAGCAGCAGCGAGGCGCCGTCCGCTTCAGGTCGGAAACCTCTGCGAAAGCGCAGCGTTCTCTGGGCAATCAGAGTCGGGTCTGTTGTCTGCTGCTGCTTAGCGCAGCTGAGTGCTCTGGGGCGCTCTGGCAGAAACCACCCCGGAGTGAGCGCCTCCTGACCCGGACCTCCCTTCGGCCCCAGACAGAGGCGTGGTCGCGCCTGTGCTACCAGCCTTCCGAAAGGGGACACGCCTGTCCCCTCGGTCCCCAGGAGCATGTCCGGGGAGAGCGCAGCACGCCGCCCACGCACGCAAGGCAGAGGAGCCGATGGCAGTGCTCTGGGGAACCGGACGCGAAGCAGGGGAGCCTGCCATCTAAGCTAGAGCAGGCCGGGGGCAGGACACGTGTCACCCACTCACTGTGCGGGGAGACGGAAACCGGGCTGCTAAGGAGACGCGAGGGGAAGACTAAGGCAGGGGCGCGTGCTCCAGTTGGAGAAAGCAGTCGGGGAAGAAGGCAGGCCTCTCCTGTGAAACTGAGGCCCGGGCGACAGCAGTGCCCTGGCCATGAGTCCCTGGGGCAGCCCTGGTGGTGCGACCAGGCGCAAGTGCCTGAACGCCCAGAAACAGCTCCCTGGAGAAACGGGCAGTCGGCTACCGTCTTCCTCCAGGATGTGGTAGCGTTCCCGGTGGCAGGGGTGGTCGGGGATAGCGCGGGGACAGTGCCCACCCCGGGCTCCCGGTCCCAAGGCCCGGGCGCTGTGGAGTGCTCCTGGAGCCTCTCGGCTCTTCACGGGAAGACGGAGGCTGCTTCCCGAGTCAGCCTGAACGCGAGAGGAAAAGGCCAGAGCCTGGCGAGCCCCTCCGAAGGCAGTGTGCACCATGTGCCACCCTGGGCTACGCAGGCTGCAGCAGGGAGGAGGCCGCGTCTCCCCACATCGGGGAGGCCCTGGGAACCCAGGGTCCGAAACCTGGCCGCGAACAAGAAGGCCAAGGGAGCACCGACTCTCGCGCAACACTTCTTCCCTGAGGCGAGAGACCGAACGCCCAAAGCCTGAGTGAGGAAAGCAGCAGCGAGGCGCCGTCCGCTTCAGGTCGAAAACCTCTGCGAAAGCTCAGCGTTCTCTGGGCAATCATAGCCGGGTCTGTTGGCTGCTGCTGCTGAGAGCAGCTGAGTGTTCTGGGGCGCTCTGGCAGAAACCACCCCGGAGTGAGCGCCTCCTGGCCTGGACCTCCCTTCGGCCCCAGACAGAGGCGTGGTCGCGCCTGTGCTACCAGCCTTCCGAAAGGGGACACGCCTGTCCCCTCTGTCCCCAGGAGCATGTCCGGGGAGAGCGCAGCACGCAGCCCACGCACGCAAGGCAGAGGAGCCGATGGCAGTGCTCTGGGGAACCGGACGCGAAGCAGGGGAGCCTGCCGTCTAAGCTAGAGCAGGCCGGGGCAGGACACGTGTCACCCACTCACTGTGCGGGGAGACGGAAACCGGGCTGCGAAGGAGACGCGAGGGGAAGACTAGGGCAGGGGCGCGTGCTCCAGTTGGAGAAAGCAGTCGGGGAAGAAGGCAGGCCTCTCCTGTGAAACTGAGGCCCGGGCGACAGCAGTGCCCTGGCCATGAGTCCCTGGGGCAGCCCTGGTGGTGCGACCAGGCGCAAGTGCCTGAACGCCCAGAAACAGCTCCCTGGAGAAACGGGCAGTCGGCTACCGTCTTCCTCCAGGATGTGGTAGCGTTCCCGGTGGCAGGGGTGGTCGGGGATAGCGCGGGGACAGTGCCCACCCCGGGCTCCCGGTCCCAAGGCCCGGGCGCTGTGGAGTGCTCCTGGAGCCTCTCGGCTATCACGTGAAGCCGGAGGCTGCTTCCCGAGTCAGCCTGAACGCGAGAGGAAAAGGCCAGAGCCTGGCGAGCCCCTCCGAAGGCAGTGTGCACCATGTGCCACCCTGGGCTACGCAGGCTGCAGCAGGGAGGAGGCCGCGTCTCCCCACATCGGGGAGGCCCTGGGAACCCAGGGTCCGAAACCTGGCCGCGAGCAACAAGGCCAAGGGAGCACCGACTCTCGCGCAACACTTCTTCCCTGAGACCAGAGACCGAACGCCCGAAGCCTGAGTGAGGAAAGCAGCAGCGAGGCGCCGTCCGCTTCAGGTCGAAAACCTCTGCGAAAGCTCAGCGTTCTCTGGGCAATCAGAGTCGGGTCTGTTGTCTGCTGCTGCTTAGCGCAGCTGAGTGCTCTGGGGCGCTCTGGCAGAAACCACCCCGGAGTGAGCGCCTCCTGACCCGGACCTCCCTTCGGCCCCAGACAGAGGCGTGGTCGCGCCTGTGCTACCAGCCTTCCGAAAGGGGACACGCCTGTCCCCTCGGTCCCCAGGAGCATGTCCGGGGAGAGCGCAGCACGCCGCCCACGCACGCAAGGCAGAGGAGCCGATGGCAGTGCTCTGGGGAACCGGACGCGAAGCAGGGGAGCCTGCCATCTAAGCTAGAGCAGGCCGGGGGCAGGACACGTGTCACCCACTCACTGTGCGGGGAGACGGAAACCGGGCTGCTAAGGAGACGCGAGGGGAAGACTAGGGCAGGGGCGCGTGCTCCAGTTGGAGAAAGCAGTCGGGGAAGAAGGCAGGCCTCTCCTGTGAAACTGAGGCCCGGGCGACAGCAGTGCCCTGGCCATGAGTCCCTGGGGCAGCCCTGGTGGTGCGACCAGGCGCAAGTGCCTGAACGCCCAGAAACAGCTCCCTGGAGAAACGGGCAGTCGGCTACCGTCTTCCTCCAGGATGTGGTAGCGTTCCCGGTGGCAGGGGTGGTCGGGGATAGCGCGGGGACAGTGCCCACCCCGGGCTCCCGGTCCCAAGGCCCGGGCGCTGTGGAGTGCTCCTGGAGCCTCTCGGCTCTTCACGGGAAGACGGAGGCTGCTTCCCGAGTCAGCCTGAACGCGAGAGGAAAAGGCCAGAGCCTGGCGAGCCCCTCCGAAGGCAGTGTGCACCATGTGCCACCCTGGGCTACGCAGGCTGCAGCAGGGAGGAGGCCGCGTCTCCCCACATCGGGGAGGCCCTGGGAACCCAGGGTCCGAAACCTGGCCGCGAGCAACAAGGCCAAGGGAGCACCGACTCTCGCGCAACACTTCTTCCCTGAGACCAGAGACCGAACGCCCGAAGCCTGAGTGAGGAAAGCAGCAGCGAGGCGCCGTCCGCTTCAGGTCGAAAAGCTCTGCGAAAGCTCAGCATTCTCTGGGCAATCAGAGTCGGGTCTGTTGTCTGCTGCTGCTTAGCGCAGCTGAGTGCTCTGGGGCGCTCTGGCAGAAACCACCCCGGAGTGAGCGCCTCCTGACCCGGACCTCCCTTCGGCCCCAGACAGAGGCGTGGTCGCGCCTGTGCTACCAGCCTTCCGAAAGGGGACACGCCTGTCCCCTCGGTCCCCAGGAGCATGTCCGGGGAGAGCGCAGCACGCCGCCCACGCACGCAAGGCAGAGGAGCCGATGGCAGTGCTCTGGGGAACCGGACGCGAAGCAGGGGAGCCTGCCATCTAAGCTAGAGCAGGCCGGGGGCAGGACACGTGTCACCCACTCACTGTGCGGGGAGACGGAAACCGGGCTGCTAAGGAGACGCGAGGGGAAGACTAGGGCAGGGGCGCGTGCTCCAGTTGGAGAAAGCAGTCGGGGAAGAAGGCAGGCCTCTCCTGTGAAACTGAGGCCCGGGCGACAGCAGTGCCCTGGCCATGAGTCCCTGGGGCAGCCCTGGTGTTGCGACCAGGCGCAAGTGCCTGAACGCCCAGAAACAGCTCCCTGGAGAAACGGGCAGTCGGCTACCGTCTTCCTCCAGGATGTGGTAGCGTTCCCGGTGGCAGGGGTGGTCGGGGATAGCGCGGGGACAGTGCCCACCCCGGGCTCCCGGTCCCAAGGCCCGGGCGCTGTGGAGTGCTCCTGGAGCCTCTCGGCTCTTCACGGGAAGACGGAGGCTGCTTCCCGAGTCAGCCTGAACGCGAGAGGAAAAGGCCAGAGCCTGGCGAGCCCCTCCGAAGGCAGTGTGCACCATGTGCCACCCTGGGCTACGCAGGCTGCAGCAGGGAGGAGGCCGCGTCTCCCCACATCGGGGAGGCCCTGGGAACCCAGGGTCCGAAACCTGGCCGCGAGCAACAAGGCCAAGGGAGCACCGACTCTCGCGCAACACTTCTTCCCTGAGACCAGAGACCGAACGCCCGAAGCCTGAGTGAGGAAAGCAGCAGCGAGGCGCCGTCCGCTTCAGGTCGGAAACCTCTGCGAAAGCTCAGCGTTCTCTGGGCAATCAGAGCCGGGTCTGTTGGCTGCTGCTGCTGAGAGCGGCTGAGTGTTCTGGGGCGCTCTGGCAGAAACCACCCCGGAGTGAGCGCCTCCTGGCCCGGACCTCCCTTCGGCCCCAGACAGAGGCGTGGTCGCGCCTGTGCTACCAGCCTTCCGAAAGGGGACACGCCTGTCCCCTCTGTCCCCAGGAGCATGTCCGGGGAGAGCGCAGCACGCAGCCCACGCACGCAAGGCAGAGGAGCCGATGGCAGTGCTCTGGGGAACCGGACGCGAAGCAGGGGAGCCTGCCGTCTAAGCTAGAGCAGGCCGGGGCAGGACACGTGTCACCCACTCACTGTGCGGGGAGACGGAAACCGGGCTGCGAAGGAGACGCGAGTGGAAGACTAGGGCAGGGGCGCGTGCTCCAGTTGGAGAAAGCAGTCGGGGTAGAAGGCAGGCCTCTCCTGTGAAACTGAGGCCAGGGCGACAGCAGTGCCCTGGCCATGAGTCCCTGGGGCAGCCCTGGTGGTGCGACCAGGCGCAAGTGCCTGAAAGCCCAGAAACAGCTCCCTGGAGAAACGGGCAGTCGGCTACAGTCTTCCTCCAGGATGTGGTAGCGTTCCCGGTGGCAGGGGTGGTCGAGGATAGCGCGGGGACAGTGCCCACCCCGGGCTCCCGGTCCCAAGGCCCGGGCGCTGTGGAGTGCTCCTGGAGCCTCTGGGCTCTTCACGGGAAGACGGAGGCTGCTTCCCGAGTCAGCCTGAACGCGAGAGGAAAAGGCCAGAGCCTGGCGAGCCCCTCCGAAGGCAGTGTGCACCATGTGCCACCCTGGGCTACGCAGGCTGCAGCAGGGAGGAGGCCGCGTCTCCCCACATCGGGGAGGCCCTGGGAACCCAGGGTCCGAAACCTGGCCGCGAGCAACAAGGCCAAGGAAGCACCGACTCTCGCGCAACACTTCTTCCCTGAGACGAGAGACCGAACGCCCAAAGCCTGAGTGAGGAAAGCAGCAGCGAGGCGCCGTCCGCCTCAGGTCGAAAACCTCTGCGAAAGCTCAGCGTTCTCTGGGCAATCAGAGTCGGGTCTGTTGTCTGCTGCTGCTTAGCACAGCTGAGTGCTCTGGGGCGCTCTGGCAGAAACCACCCCGGAGTGAGCGCCTCCTGGCCCGGACCTCCCTTCGGCCCCAGACAGAGGCGTGGTCGCGCCTGTGCTACCAGCCTTCCGAAAGGGGACACGCCTGTCCCCTCGGTCCCCAGGAGCATGTCTGGGGAGAGCGCAGCACGCCGCCCACGCACGCAAGGCAGAGGAGCCGATGGCAGTGCTCTGGGGAACCGGACGCGAAGCAGGGGAGCCTGCCGTCTAAGCTAGAGCAGGCCGGGGGCAGGACACTTGTCACCCACTCACTGTGCGGGGAGACGGAAACCGGGCTGCTAAGGAGACGCGAGTGGAAGACTAGGGCAGGGGCGCGTGCTCTAGTTGGAGAAAGCAGTCGGGGAAGAATGCAGGCCTCTCCTGTGAAACTGAGGCCAGGGCGACAGCAGTGCCCTGGCCATGAGTCCCTGGGGCAGCCCTGGTGGTGCGACCAGGCGCAAGTGCCTGAACGCCCAGAAACAGCTCCCTGGAGAAACGGGCAGTCGGCTACCGTCTTCCTCCAGGATGTGGTAGCGTTCCCGGTGGCAGGGGTGGTCGGGGATAGCGCGGGGACAGTGCCCACCCCGGGCTCCCGGTCCCAAGGCCCGGGCGCTGTGGAGTGCTCCTGGAGCCTCTGGGCTCTTCACGGGAAGACGGAGGCTGCTTCCCGAGTCAGCCTGAACGCGAGAGGAAAAGGCCAGAGCCTGGCGAGCCCCTCCGAAGGCAGTGTGCACCATGTGCCACCCTGGGCTACGCAGGCTGCAGCAGGGAGGAGGCCGCGTCTCCCCACATCGGGGAGGCCCTGGGAACCCAGGGTCCGAAACCTGGCCGCGAACAAGAAGGCCAAGGGAGCACCGACTCTCGCGCAACACTACTTCCCTGAGGCGAGAGACCGAACGACCAAAGCCTGAGTGAGGAAAGCAGCAGCGAGGCGCCGTCCGCTTCAGGTCGAAAACCTCTGCGAAAGCTCAGCGTTCTCTGGGCAATCAGAGTCGGGTCTGTTGTCTGCTGCTGCTTAGCGCAGCTGAGTGCTCTGGGGCGCTCTGGCAGAAACCACCCCGGAGTGAGCGCCTCCTGACCCGGCCCTCCCTTCGGCCCCAGACAGAGGCGTGGTCGCGCCTGTGCTACCAGCCTTCCGAAAGGGGACACGCCTGTCCCCTCGGTCCCCAGGAGCATGTCCGGGGAGAGCGCAGCACGCCGCCCACGCACGCAAGGCAGAGGAGCCGATGGCAGTGCTCTGGGGAACCGGACGCGAAGCAGGGGAGCCTGCCATCTAAGCTAGAGCAGGCCGGGGGCAGGACACGTGTCACCCACTCACTGTGCGGGGAGACGGAAACCGGGCTGCTAAGGAGACGCGAGGGGAAGACTAGGGCAGGGGCGCGTGCTCCAGTTGGAGAAAGCAGTCCGGGAAGAAGGCAGGCCTCTCCTGTGAAACTGAGGCCCGGGCGACAGCAGTGCCCTGGCCATGAGTCCCTGGGGCAGCCCTGGTGGTGCGACCAGGCGCAAGTGCCTGAACGCCCAGAAACAGCTCCCTGGAGAAACGGGCAGTCGGCTACCGTCTTCCTCCAGGATGTGGTAGCGTTCCCGGTGGCAGGGGTGGTCGGGGATAGCGCGGGGACAGTGCCCACCCCGGGCTCCCGGTCCCAAGGCCCGGGCGCTGTGGAGTGCTCCTGGAGCCTCTGGGCTCTTCACGGGAAGACGGAGGCTGCTTCCCGAGTCAGCCTGAACGCGAGAGGAAAAGGCCAGAGCCTGGCGAGCCCCTCCGAAGGCAGTGTGCACCATGTGCCACCCTGGGCTACGCAGGCTGCAGCAGGGAGGAGGCCGCGTCTCCCCACATCGGGGAGGCCCTGGGAACCCAGGGTCCGAAACCTGGCCGCGAACAAGAAGGCCAAGGGAGCACCGACTCTCGCGCAACACTTCTTCCCTGAGGCGAGAGACCGAACGCCCAAAGCCTGAGTGAGGAAAGCAGCAGCGAGGCGCCGTCCACTTCAGGTCGAAAACCTCTGCGAAAGCTCAGCGTTCTCTGGGCAATCAGAGTCGGGTCTGTTGTCTGCTGCTGCTTAGCGCAGCTGAGTGCTCTGGGGCGCTCTGGCAGAAACCACCCCGGAGTGAGCGCCTCTTGACCCGGACCTCCCTTCGGCCCCAGACAGAGGCGTGGTCGCGCCTGTGCTACCAGCCTTCCGAAAGGGGACACGCCTGTCCCCTCGGTCCCCAGGAGCATGTCCGGGGAGAGCGCAGCACGCCGCCCACGCACGCAAGGCAGAGGAGCCGATGGCAGTGCTCTGGGGAACCGGACGCGAAGCAGGGGAGCCTGCCATCTAAGCTAGAGCAGGCCGGGGGCAGGACACGTGTCACCCACTCACTGTGCGGGGAGACGGAAACCGGGCTGCTAAGGAGACGCGAGGGGAAGACTAGGGCAGGGGCGCGTGCTCCAGTTGGAGAAAGCAGTCGGGGAAGAAGGCAGGCCTCTCCTGTGAAACTGAGGCCCGGGCGACAGCAGTGACCTGGCCATGAGTCCCTGGGGCAGCCCTGGTGGTGCGACCAGGCGCAAGTGCCTGAACGCCCAGAAACAGCTCCCTGGAGAAACGGGCAGTCGGCTACCGTCTTCCTCCAGGATGTGGTAGCGTTCCCGGTGGCAGGGGTGGTCGGGGATAGCGCGGGGACAGTGCCCACCCCGGGCTCCCGGTCCCAAGGCCCGGGCGCTGTGGAGTGCTCCTGGAGCCTCTGGGCTCTTCACGGGAAGACGGAGGCTGCTTCCCGAGTCAGCCTGAACGCGAGAGGAAAAGGCCAGAGCCTGGCGAGCCCCTCCGAAGGCAGTGTGCACCATGTGCCACCCTGGGCTACGCAGGCTGCAGCAGGGAGGAGGCCGCGTCTCCCCACATCGGGGAGGCCCTGGGAACCCAGGGTCCGAAACCTGGCCGCGAGCAACAAGGCCAAGGAAGCACCGACTCTCGCGCAACACTTCTTCCCTGAGACGAGAGACCGAACGCCCAAAGCCTGAGTGAGGAAAGCAGCAGCGAGGCGCCGTCCGCTTCAGGTCGAAAACCTCTGCGAAAGCTCAGCGTTCTCTGGGCAATCAGAGTCGGGTCTGTTGTCTGCTGCTGCTTAGCGCAGCTGAGTGCTCTGGGGCGCTCTGGCAGAAACCACCCCGGAGTGAGCGCCTCCTGACCCGGACCTCCCTTCGGCCCCAGACAGAGGCGTGGTCGCGCCTGTGCTACCAGCCTTCCGAAAGGGGACACGCCTGTCCCCTCGGTCCCCAGGAGCATGTCCGGGGAGAGCGCAGCACGCCGCCCACGCACGCAAGGCAGAGGAGCCGATGGCAGTGCTCTGGGGAACCGGACGCGAAGCAGGGGAGCCTGCCATCTAAGCTAGAGCAGGCCGGGGGCAGGACAGGTGTCACCCACTCACTGTGCGGGGAGACGGAAACCGGGCTGCTAAGGAGACGCGAGGGGAAGACTAGGGCAGGGGCGCGTGCTCCAGTTGGAGAAAGCTGTCTGGGTAGAAGGCAGGCCTCTCCTGTGAAACTGAGTCCAGGGTGACAGCAGTGCCCTGGCCATGAGTCCCTGGGGCAGCCCTGGTGGTGCGACCAGGCGCAAGTGCCTGAAAGCCCAGAAACAGCTCCCTGGAGAAACGGGCAGTCGGCTACCGTCTTCCTCCAGGATGTGGTAGCGTTCCCGGTGGCAGGGGTGGTCGGGGATAGCGCGGGGACAGTGCCCACCCCGGGCTCCCGGTCCCAAGGCCCGGGCGCTGTGGAGTGCTCCTGGAGCCTCTGGGCTCTTCACGGGAAGACGGAGGCTGCTTCCCGAGTCAGCCTGAACGCGAGAGGAAAAGGCCAGAGCCTGGCGAGCCCCTCCGAAGGCAGTGTGCACCATGTGCCACCCTGGGCTACGCAGGCTGCAGCAGGGAGGAGGCCGCGTCTCCCCACATCGGGGAGGCCCTGGGAACCCAGGGTCCGAAACCTGGCCGCGAACAAGAAGGCCAAGGGAGCACCGACTCTCGCGCAACACTTCTTCCCTGAGGCGAGAGACCGAACGCCCAAAGCCTGAGTGAGGAAAGCAGCAGCGAGGCGCCGTCCGCTTCAGGTCGAAAACCTCTGCGAAAGCTCAGCGTTCTCTGGGCAATCAGAGTCGGGTCTGTTGTCTGCTGCTGCTTAGCGCAGCTGAGTGCTCTGGGGCGCTCTGGCAGAAACCACCCCGGAGTGAGCGCCTCCTGACCCGGACCTCCCTTCGGCCCCAGACAGAGGCGTGGTCGCGCCTGTGCTACCAGCCTTCCGAAAGGGGACACGCCTGTCCCCTCGGTCCCCAGGAGCATGTCCGGGGAGAGCGCAGCACGCCGCCCACGCACGCAAGGCAGAGGAGCCGATGGCAGTGCTCTGGGGAACCGGACGCGAAGCAGGGGAGCCTGCCATCTAAGCTAGAGCAGGCCGGGGGCAGGACACGTGTCACCCACTCACTGTGCGGGGAGACGGAAACCGGGCTGCTAAGGAGACGCGAGGGGAAGACTAAGGCAGGGGCGCGTGCTCCAGTTGGAGAAAGCAGTCGGGGAAGAAGGCAGGCCTCTCCTGTGAAACTGAGGCCCGGGCGACAGCAGTGCCCTGGCCATGAGTCCCTGGGGCAGCCCTGGTGGTGCGACCAGGCGCAAGTGCCTGAACGCCCAGAAACAGCTCCCTGGAGAAACGGGCAGTCGGCTACCGTCTTCCTCCAGGATGTGGTAGCGTTCCCGGTGGCAGGGGTGGTCGGGGATAGCGCGGGGACAGTGCCCACCCCGGGCTCCCGGTCCCAAGGCCCGGGCGCTGTGGAGTGCTCCTGGAGCCTCTGGGCTCTTCACGGGAAGACGGAGGCTGCTTCCCGAGTCAGCCTGAACGCGAGAGGAAAAGGCCAGAGCCTGGCGAGCCCCTCCGAAGGCAGTGTGCACCATGTGCCACCCTGGGCTACGCAGGCTGCAGCAGGGAGGAGGCCGCGTCTCCCCACATCGGGGAGGCCCTGGGAACCCAGGGTCCGAAACCTGGCCGCGAACAAGAAGGCCAAGGGAGCACCGACTCTCGCGCAACACTTCTTCCCTGAGGCGAGAGACCGAACGCCCAAAGCCTGAGTGAGGAAAGCAGCAGCGAGGCGCCGTCCGCTTCAGGTCGAAAACCTCTGCGAAAGCTCAGCGTTCTCTGGGCAATCAGAGTCGGGTCTGTTGTCTGCTGCTGCTTAGCGCAGCTGAGTGCTCTGGGGCGCTCTGGCAGAAACCACCCCGGAGTGAGCGCCTCTTGACCCGGACCTCCCTTCGGCCCCAGACAGAGGCGTGGTCGCGCCTGTGCTACCAGCCTTCCGAAAGGGGACACGCCTGTCCCCTCGGTCCCCAGGAGCATGTCCGGGGAGAGCGCAGCACGCCGCCCACGCACGCAAGGCAGAGGAGCCGATGGCAGTGCTCTGGGGAACCGGACGCGAAGCAGGGGAGCCTGCCATCTAAGCTAGAGCAGGCCGGGGGCAGGACAGGTGTCACCCACTCACTGTGCGGGGAGACGGAAACCGGGCTGCTAAGGAGACGCGAGGGGAAGACTAGGGCAGGGGCGCGTGCTCCAGTTGGAGAAAGCTGTCTGGGTAGAAGGCAGGCCTCTCCTGTGAAACTGAGTCCAGGGTGACAGCAGTGCCCTGGCCATGAGTCCCTGGGGCAGCCCTGGTGGTGCGACCAGGCGCAAGTGCCTGAAAGCCCAGAAACAGCTCCCTGGAGAAACGGGCAGTCGGCTACCGTCTTCCTCCAGGATGTGGTAGCGTTCCCGGTGGCAGGGGTGGTCGGGGATAGCGCGGGGACAGTGCCCACCCCGGGCTCCCGGTCCCAAGGCCCGGGCGCTGTGGAGTGCTCCTGGAGCCTCTGGGCTCTTCACGGGAAGACGGAGGCTGCTTCCCGAGTCAGCCTGAACGCGAGAGTTAAAGGCCAGAGCCTGGCGAGCCCCTCCGAAGGCAGTGTGCACCATGTGCGACCCTGGGCTACGCAGGCAGCAGCAGGGAGGAGGCCGCGTCTCCCCACATCGGGGAGGCCCTGGGAACCCAGGGTCCGAAACCTGGCCGCGAGCAACAAGGCCAAGGGAGCACCGACTCTCGCGCAACACTTCTTCCCTGAGACCAGAGACCGAACGCCCGAAGCCTGAGTGAGGAAAGCAGCAGCGAGGCGCCGTCCGCTTCAGGTCGAAAACCTCTGCGAAAGCTCAGCATTCTCTGGGCAATCAGAGTCGGGTCTGTTGTCTGCTGCTGCTTAGCGCAGCTGAGTGCTCTGGGGCGCTCTGGCAGAAACCACCCCGGAGTGAGCGCCTCCTGACCCGGACCTCCCTTCGGCCCCAGACAGAGGCGTGGTCGCGCCTGTGCTACCAGCCTTCCGAAAGGGGACACGCCTGTCCCCTCGGTCCCCAGGAGCATGTCCGGGGAGAGCGCAGCACGCCGCCCACGCACGCAAGGCAGAGGAGCCGATGGCAGTGCTCTGGGGAACCGGACGCGAAGCAGGGGAGCCTGCCATCTAAGCTAGAGCAGGCCGGGGGCAGGACACGTGTCACCCACTCACTGTGCGGGGAGACGGAAACCGGGCTGCTAAGGAGACGCGAGGGGAAGACTAAGGCAGGGGCGCGTGCTCCAGTTGGAGAAAGCAGTCGGGGAAGAAGGCAGGCCTCTCCTGTGAAACTGAGGCCCGGGCGACAGCAGTGCCCTGGCCATGAGTCCCTGGGGCAGCCCTGGTGGTGCGACCAGGCGCAAGTGCCTGAACGCCCAGAAACAGC
Source organism: Martes martes (assembly GCF_963455335.1). Taxonomy (NCBI): domain Eukaryota; kingdom Metazoa; phylum Chordata; class Mammalia; order Carnivora; family Mustelidae; genus Martes; species Martes martes. Next base: position 48,672 of record NW_027666495.1, read on the forward strand.
TCCCTGGAGAAACGGGCAGTCGGCTACCGTCTTCCTCCAGGATGTGGTAGCGTTCCCGGTGGCAGGGGTGGTCGGGGATAGCGCGGGGACAGTGCCCACCCCGGGCTCCCGGTCCCAAGGCCCGGGCGCTGTGGAGTGCTCCTGGAGCCTCTCGGCTCTTCACGGGAAGACGGAGGCTGCTTCCCGAGTCAGCCTGAACGCGAGAGGAAAAGGCCAGAGCCTGGCGAGCCCCTCCGAAGGCAGTGTGCACCATGTGCCACCCTGGGCTACGCAGGCTGCAGCAGGGAGGAGGCCGCGTCTCCCCACATCGGGGAGGCCCTGGGAACCCAGGGTCCGAAACCTGGCCGCGAACAAGAAGGCCAAGGGAGCACCGACTCTCGCGCAACACTTCTTCCCTGAGGCGAGAGACCGAACGCCCAAAGCCTGAGTGAGGAAAACAGCAGCGAGGCGCCGTCCGCTTCAGGTCGAAAACCTCTGCGAAAGCTCAGCGTTCTCTGGGCAATCAGAGTCGGGTCTGTTGTCTGCTGCTGCTTAGCGCAGCTGAGTGCTCTGGGGCGCTCTGGCAGAAACCACCCCGGAGTGAGCGCCTCTTGACCCGGACCTCCCTTCGGCCCCAGACAGAGGCGTGGTCGCGCCTGTGCTACCAGCCTTCCGAAAGGGGACACGCCTGTCCCCTCGGTCCCCAGGAGCATGTCCGGGGAGAGCGCAGCACGCCGCCCACGCACGCAAGGCAGAGGAGCCGATGGCAGTGCTCTGGGGAACCGGACGCGAAGCAGGGGAGCCTGCCATCTAAGCTAGAGCAGGCCGGGGGCAGGACAGGTGTCACCCACTCACTGTGCGGGGAGACGGAAACCGGGCTGCTAAGGAGACGCGAGGGGAAGACTAGGGCAGGGGCGCGTGCTCCAGTTGGAGAAAGCTGTCTGGGTAGAAGGCAGGCCTCTCCTGTGAAACTGAGTCCAGGGTGACAGCAGTGCCCTGGCCATGAGTCCCTGGGGCAGCCCTGGTGGTGCGACCAGGCGCAAGTGCCTGAAAGCCCAGAAACAGCTCCCTGGAGAAACGGGCAGTCGGCTACCGTCTTCCTCCAGGATGTGGTAGCGTTCCCGGTGGCAGGGGTGGTCGGGGATAGCGCGGGGACAGTGCCCACCCCGGGCTCCCGGTCCCAAGGCCCGGGCGCTGTGGAGTGCTCCTGGAGCCTCTGGGCTCTTCACGGGAAGACGGAGGCTGCTTCCCGAGTCAGCCTGAACGCGAGAGGAAAAGGCCAGAGCCTGGCGAGCCCCTCCGAAGGCAGTGTGCACCATGTGCGACCCTGGGCTACGCAGGCTGCAGCAGGGAGGAGGCCGCGTCTCCCCACATCGGGGAGGCCCTGGGAACCCAGGGTCCGAAACCTGGCCGCGAGCAACAAGGCCAAGGAAGCACCGACTCTCGCGCAACACTTCTTCCCTGAGACCAGAGACCGAACACCCGAAGCCTGAGTGAGGAAAGCAGCAGCGAGGCGCCGTCCGCTTCAGGTCGGAAACCTCTGCGAAAGCGCAGCGTTCTCTGGGCAATCATAGCCGGGTCTGTTGGCTGCTGCTGCTGAGAGCAGCTGAGTGTTCTGGGGCGCTCTGGCAGAAACCACCCCGGAGTGAGCGCCTCCTGGCCTGGACCTCCCTTCGGCCCCAGACAGAGGCGTGGTCGCGCCTGTGCTACCAGCCTTCCGAAAGGGGACACGCCTGTCCCCTCGGTCCCCAGGAGCATGTCCGGGGAGAGCGCAGCACGCAGCCCACGCACGCAAGGCAGAGGAGCCGATGGCAGTGCTCTGGGGAACCGGACGCGAAGCAGGGGAGCCTGCCGTCTAAGCTAGAGCAGGCCGGGGCAGGACACGTGTCACCCACTCACTGTGCGGGGAGACGGAAACCGGGCTGCGAAGGAGACGCGAGGGGAAGACTAGGGCAGGGGCGCGTGCTCCAGTTGGAGAAAGCAGTCGGGGAAGAAGGCAGGCCTCTCCTGTGAAACTGAGGCCCGGGCGACAGCAGTGCCCTGGCCATGAGTCCCTGGGGCAGCCCTGGTGGTGCGACCAGGCGCAAGTGCCTGAACGCCCAGAAACAGCTCCCTGGAGAAACGGGCAGTCGGCTACCGTCTTCCTCCAGGATGTGGTAGCGTTCCCGGTGGCAGGGGTGGTCGGGGATAGCGCGGGGACAGTGCCCACCCCGGGCTCCCGGTCCCAAGGCCCGGGCGCTGTGGAGTGCTCCTGGAGCCTCTCGGCTCTTCACGGGAAGCCAGAGGCTGCTTCCCGAGTCAGCCTGAACGCGAGAGGAAAAGGCCAGAGCCTGGCGAGCCCCTCCGAAGGCAGTGTGCACCATGTGCCACCCTGGGCTACGCAGGCTGCAGCAGGGAGGAGGCCGCGTCTCCCCACATCGGGGAGGCCCTGGGAACCCAGGGTCCGAAACCTGGCCGCGAGCAACAAGGCCAAGGGAGCACCGACTCTCGCGCAACACTTCTTCCCTGAGACCAGAGACCGAACGCCCGAAGCCTGAGTGAGGAAAGCAGCAGCGAGGCGCCGTCCGCTTCAGGTCGAAAACCTCTGAGAAAGCTCAGCATTCTCTGGGCAATCAGAGTCGGGTCTGTTGTCTGCTGCTGCTTAGCGCAGCTGAGTGCTCTGGGGCGCTCTGGCAGAAACCACCCCGGAGTGAGCGCCTCCTGACCCGGACCTCCCTTCGGCCCCAGACAGAGGCGTGGTCGCGCCTGTGCTACCAGCCTTCCGAAAGGGGACACGCCTGTCCCCTCGGTCCCCAGGAGCATGTCCGGGGAGAGCGCAGCACGCCGCCCACGCACGCAAGGCAGAGGAGCCGATGGCAGTGCTCTGGGGAACCGGACGCGAAGCAGGGGAGCCTGCCATCTAAGCTAGAGCAGGCCGGGGGCAGGACACGTGTCACCCACTCACTGTGCGGGGAGACGGAAACCGGGCTGCTAAGGAGACGCGAGGGGAAGACTAGGGCAGGGGCGCGTGCTCCAGTTGGAGAAAGCAGTCGGGGAAGAAGGCAGGCCTCTCCTGTGAAACTGAGGCCCGGGCGACAGCAGTGCCCTGGCCATGAGTCCCTGGGGCAGCCCTGGTGGTGCGACCAGGCGCAAGTGCCTGAACGCCCAGAAACAGCTCCCTGGAGAAACGGGCAGTCGGCTACCGTCTTCCTCCAGGATGTGGTAGCGTTCCCGGTGGCAGGGGTGGTCGGGGATAGCGCGGGGACAGTGCCCACCCCGGGCTCCCGGTCCCAAGGCCCGGGCGCTGTGGAGTGCTCCTGGAGCCTCTGGGCTCTTCACGGGAAGACGGAGGCTGCTTCCCGAGTCAGCCTGAACGCGAGAGGAAAAGGCCAGAGCCTGGCGAGCCCCTCCGAAGGCAGTGTGCACCATGTGCCACCCTGGGCTACGCAGGCTGCAGCAGGGAGGAGGCCGCGTCTCCCCACATCGGGGAGGCCCTGGGAACCCAGGGTCCGAAACCTGGCCGCGAGCAACAAGGCCAAGGGAGCACCGACTCTCGCGCAACACTTCTTCCCTGAGACCAGAGACCGAACGCCCGAAGCCTGAGTGAGGAAAGCAGCAGCGAGGCGCCGTCCGCTTCAGGTCGAAAACCTCTGCGAAAGCTCAGCATTCTCTGGGCAATCAGAGTCGGGTCTGTTGTCTGCTGCTGCTTAGCGCAGCTGAGTGCTCTGGGGCGCTCTGGCAGAAACCACCCCGGAGTGAGCGCCTCCTGACCCGGACCTCCCTTCGGCCCCAGACAGAGGCGTGGTCGCGCCTGTGCTACCAGCCTTCCGAAAGGGGACACGCCTGTCCCCTCGGTCCCCAGGAGCATGTCCGGGGAGAGCGCAGCACGCCGCCCACGCACGCAAGGCAGAGGAGCCGATGGCAGTGCTCTGGGGAACCGGACGCGAAGCAGGGGAGCCTGCCATCTAAGCTAGAGCAGGCCGGGGGCAGGACACGTGTCACCCACTCACTGTGCGGGGAGACGGAAACCGGGCTGCTAAGGAGACGCGAGGGGAAGACTAGGGCAGGGGCGCGTGCTCCAGTTGGAGAAAGCAGTCGGGGAAGAAGGCAGGCCTCTCTGTGAAACTGAGGCCCGGGCGACAGCAGTGCCCTGGCCATGAGTCCCTGGGGCAGCCCTGGTGGTGCGACCAGGCGCAAGTGCCTGAACGCCCAGAAACAGCTCCCTGGAGAAACGGGCAGTCGGCTACCGTCTTCCTCCAGGATGTGGTAGCGTTCCCGGTGGCAGGGGTGGTCGGGGATAGCGCGGGGACAGTGCCCACCCCGGGCTCCCGGTCCCAAGGCCCGGGCGCTGTGGAGTGCTCCTGGAGCCTCTCGGCTCTTCACGGGAAGACGGAGGCTGCTTACCGAGTCAGCCTGAACGCGAGAGGAAAAGGCCAGAGCCTGGCGAGCCCCTCCGAAGGCAGTGTGCACCATGTGCCACCCTGGGCTACGCAGGCTGCAGCAGGGAGGAGGCCGCGTCTCCCCACATCGGGGAGGCCCTGGGAACCCAGGGTCCGAAACCTGGCCGCGAGCAACAAGGCCAAGGGAGCACCGACTCTCGCGCAACACTTCTTCCCTGAGACCAGAGACCGAACGCCCGAAGCCTGAGTGAGGAAAGCAGCAGCGAGGCGCCGTCCGCTTCAGGTCGAAAACCTCTGCGAAAGCTCAGCATTCTCTGGGCAATCAGAGTCGGGTCTGTTGTCTGCTGCTGCTTAGCGCAGCTGAGTGCTCTGGGGCGCTCTGGCAGAAACCACCCCGGAGTGAGCGCCTCCTGACCCGGACCTCCCTTCGGCCCCAGACAGAGGCGTGGTCGCGCCTGTGCTACCAGCCTTCCGAAAGGGGACACGCCTGTCCCCTCGGTCCCCAGGAGCATGTCCGGGGAGAGCGCAGCACGCCGCCCACGCACGCAAGGCAGAGGAGCCGATGGCAGTGCTCTGGGGAACCGGACGCGAAGCAGGGGAGCCTGCCATCTAAGCTAGAGCAGGCCGGGGGCAGGACACGTGTCACCCACTCACTGTGCGGGGAGACGGAAACCGGGCTGCTAAGGAGACGCGAGGGGAAGACTAGGGCAGGGGCGCGTGCTCCAGTTGGAGAAAGCAGTCGGGGAAGAAGGCAGGCCTCTCCTGTGAAACTGAGGCCCGGGCGACAGCAGTGCCCTGGCCATGAGTCCCTGGGGCAGCCCTGGTGGTGCGACCAGGCGCAAGTGCCTGAACGCCCAGAAACAGCTCCCTGGAGAAACGGGCAGTCGGCTACCGTCTTCCTCCAGGATGTGGTAGCGTTCCCGGTGGCAGGGGTGGTCGGGGATAGCGCGGGGACAGTGCCCACCCCGGGCTCCCGGTCCCAAGGCCCGGGCGCTGTGGAGTGCTCCTGGAGCCTCTGGGCTCTTCACGGGAAGACGGAGGCTGCTTCCCGAGTCAGCCTGAACGCGAGAGGAAAAGGCCAGAGCCTGGCGAGCCCCTCCGAAGGCAGTGTGCACCATGTGCCACCCTGGGCTACGCAGGCTGCAGCAGGGAGGAGGCCGCGTCTCCCCACATCGGGGAGGCCCTGGGAACCCAGGGTCCGAAACCTGGCCGCGAGCAACAAGGCCAAGGGAGCACCGACTCTCGCGCAACACTTCTTCCCTGAGGCGAGAGACCGAACGCCCAAAGCCTGAGTGAGGAAAGCAGCAGCGAGGCGCCGTCCGCTTCAGGTCGGAAACCTCTGCGAAAGCTCAGCGTTCTCTGGGCAATCAGAGCCGGGTCTGTTGGCTGCTGCTGCTGAGAGCGGCTGAGTGTTCTGGGGCGCTCTGGCAGAAACCACCCCGGAGTGAGCGCCTCCTGGCCCGGACCTCCCTTCGGCCCCAGACAGAGGCGTGGTCGCGCCTGTGCTACCAGCCTTCCGAAAGGGGACACGCCTGTCCCCTCTGTCCCCAGGAGCATGTCCGGGGAGAGCGCAGCACGCAGCCCACGCACGCAAGGCAGAGGAGCCGATGGCAGTGCTCTGGGGAACCGGACGCGAAGCAGGGGAGCCTGCCGTCTAAGCTAGAGCAGGCCGGGGCAGGACACGTGTCACCCACTCACTGTGCGGGGAGACGGAAACCGGGCTGCGAAGGAGACGCGAGTGGAAGACTAGGGCAGGGGCGCGTGCTCCAGTTGGAGAAAGCAGTCGGGGTAGAAGGCAGGCCTCTCCTGTGAAACTGAGGCCAGGGTGACAGCAGTGCCCTGGCCATGAGTCCCTGGGGCAGCCCTGGTGGTGCGACCAGGCGCAAGTGCCTGAAAGCCCAGAAACAGCTCCCTGGAGAAACGGGCAGTCGGCTACAGTCTTCCTCCAGGATGTGGTAGCGTTCCCGGTGGCAGGGGTGGTCGAGGATAGCGCGGGGACAGTGCCCACCCCGGGCTCCCGGTCCCAAGGCCCGGGCGCTGTGGAGTGCTCCTGGAGCCTCTGGGCTCTTCACGGGAAGACGGAGGCTGCTTCCCGAGTCAGCCTGAACGCGAGAGGAAAAGGCCAGAGCCTGGCGAGCCCCTCCGAAGGCAGTGTGCACCATGTGCCACCCTGGGCTACGCAGGCTGCAGCAGGGAGGAGGCCGCGTCTCCCCACATCGGGGAGGCCCTGGGAACCCAGGGTCCGAAACCTGGCCGCGAGCAACAAGGCCAAGGAAGCACCGACTCTCGCGCAACACTTCTTCCCTGAGACGAGAGACCGAACGCCCAAAGCCTGAGTGAGGAAAGCAGCAGCGAGGCGCCGTCCGCCTCAGGTCGAAAACCTCTGCGAAAGCTCAGCGTTCTCTGGGCAATCAGAGTCGGGTCTGTTGTCTGCTGCTGCTTAGCACAGCTGAGTGCTCTGGGGCGCTCTGGCAGAAACCACCCCGGAGTGAGCGCCTCCTGGCCCGGACCTCCCTTCGGCCCCAGACAGAGGCGTGGTCGCGCCTGTGCTACCAGCCTTCCGAAAGGGGACACGCCTGTCCCCTCGGTCCCCAGGAGCATGTCTGGGGAGAGCGCAGCACGCCGCCCACGCACGCAAGGCAGAGGAGCCGATGGCAGTGCTCTGGGGAACCGGACGCGAAGCAGGGGAGCCTGCCGTCTAAGCTAGAGCAGGCCGGGGGCAGGACACTTGTCACCCACTCACTGTGCGGGGAGACGGAAACCGGGCTGCTAAGGAGACGCGAGTGGAAGACTAGGGCAGGGGCGCGTGCTCCAGTTGGAGAAAGCAGTCGGGGAAGAATGCAGGCCTCTCCTGTGAAACTGAGGCCAGGGCGACAGCAGTGCCCTGGCCATGAGTCCCTGGGGCAGCCCTGGTGGTGCGACCAGGCGCAAGTGCCTGAACGCCCAGAAACAGCTCCCTGGAGAAACGGGCAGTCGGCTACCGTCTTCCTCCAGGATGTGGTAGCGTTCCCGGTGGCAGGGGTGGTCGGGGATAGCGCGGGGACAGTGCCCACCCCGGGCTCCCGGTCCCAAGGCCCGGGCGCTGTGGAGTGCTCCTGGAGCCTCTGGGCTCTTCACGGGAAGACGGAGGCTGCTTCCCGAGTCAGCCTGAACGCGAGAGGAAAAGGCCAGAGCCTGGCGAGCCCCTCCGAAGGCAGTGTGCACCATGTGCCACCCTGGGCTACGCAGGCTTCAGCAGGGAGGAGGCCGCGTCTCCCCACATCGGGGAGGCCCTGGGAACCCAGGGTCCGAAACCTGGCCGCGAACAAGAAGGCCAAGGGAGCACCGACTCTCGCGCAACACTACTTCCCTGAGGCGAGAGACCGAACGACCAAAGCCTGAGTGAGGAAAGCAGCAGCGAGGCGCCGTCCGCTTCAGGTCGAAAACCTCTGCGAAAGCTCAGCGTTCTCTGGGCAATCAGAGTCGGGTCTGTTGTCTGCTGCTGCTTAGCGCAGCTGAGTGCTCTGGGGCGCTCTGGCAGAAACCACCCCGGAGTGAGCGCCTCCTGACCCGGACCTCCCTTCGGCCCCAGACAGAGGCGTGGTCGCGCCTGTGCTACCAGCCTTCCGAAAGGGGACACGCCTGTCCCCTCGGTCCCCAGGAGCATGTCCGGGGAGAGCGCAGCACGCCGCCCACGCACGCAAGGCAGAGGAGCCGATGGCAGTGCTCTGGGGAACCGGACGCGAAGCAGGGGAGCCTGCCATCTAAGCTAGAGCAGGCCGGGGGCAGGACACGTGTCACCCACTCACTGTGCGGGGAGACGGAAACCGGGCTGCTAAGGAGACGCGAGGGGAAGACTAGGGCAGGGGCGCGTGCTCCAGTTGGAGAAAGCAGTCCGGGAAGAAGGCAGGCCTCTCCTGTGAAACTGAGGCCCGGGCGACAGCAGTGCCCTGGCCATGAGTCCCTGGGGCAGCCCTGGTGGTGCGACCAGGCGCAAGTGCCTGAACGCCCAGAAACAGCTCCCTGGAGAAACGGGCAGTCGGCTACCGTCTTCCTCCAGGATGTGGTAGCGTTCCCGGTGGCAGGGGTGGTCGGGGATAGCGCGGGGACAGTGCCCACCCCGGGCTCCCGGTCCCAAGGCCCGGGCGCTGTGGAGTGCTCCTGGAGCCTCTCGGCTCTTCACGGGAAGACGGAGGCTGCTTCCCGAGTCAGCCTGAACGCGAGAGGAAAAGGCCAGAGCCTGGCGAGCCCCTCCGAAGGCAGTGTGCACCATGTGCCACCCTGGGCTACGCAGGCTGCAGCAGGGAGGAGGCCGTGTCTCCCCACATCGGGGAGGCCCTGGGAACCCAGGGTCCGAAACCTGGCCGCGAACAGGAAGGCCAAGGGAGCACCGACTCTCGCGCAACACTTCTTCCCTGAGGCGAGAGACCGAACGCCCAAAGCCTGAGTGAGGAAAGCAGCAGCGAGGCGCCGTCCGCTTCAGGTCGAAAACCTCTGCGAAAGCTCAGCGTTCTCTGGGCAATCAGAGTCGGGTCTGTTGTCTGCTGCTGCTTAGCGCAGCTGAGTGCTCTGGGGCGCTCTGGCAGAAACCACCCCGGAGTGAGCGCCTCTTGACCCGGACCTCCCTTCGGCCCCAGACAGAGGCGTGGTCGCGCCTGTGCTACCAGCCTTCCGAAAGGGGACACGCCTGTCCCCTCGGTCCCCAGGAGCATGTCCGGGGAGAGCGCAGCACGCCGCCCACGCACGCAAGGCAGAGGAGCCGATGGCAGTGCTCTGGGGAACCGGACGCGAAGCAGGGGAGCCTGCCATCTAAGCTAGAGCAGGCCGGGGGCAGGACACGTGTCACCCACTCACTGTGCGGGGAGACGGAAACCGGGCTGCTAAGGAGACGCGAGGGGAAGACTAGGGCAGGGGCGCGTGCTCCAGTTGGAGAAAGCAGTCGGGGAAGAAGGCAGGCCTCTCCTGTGAAACTGAGGCCCGGGCGACAGCAGTGCCCTGGCCATGAGTCCCTGGGGCAGCCCTGGTGGTGCGACCAGGCGCAAGTGCCTGAACGCCCAGAAACAGCTCCCTGGAGAAACGGGCAGTCGGCTACCGTCTTCCTCCAGGATGTGGTAGCGTTCCCGGTGGCAGGGGTGGTCGGGGATAGCGCGGGGACAGTGCCCACCCCGGGCTCCCGGTCCCAAGGCCCGGGCGCTGTGGAGTGCTCCTGGAGCCTCTCGGCTCTTCACGGGAAGACGGAGGCTGCTTCCCGAGTCAGCCTGAACGCGAGAGGAAAAGGCCAGAGCCTGGCGAGCCCCTCCGAAGGCAGTGTGCACCATGTGCCACCCTGGGCTACGCAGGCTGCAGCAGGGAGGAGGCCGCGTCTCCCCACATCGGGGAGGCCCTGGGAACCCAGGGTCCGAAACCTGGCCGCGAGCAACAAGGCCAAGGGAGCACCGACTCTCGCGCAACACTTCTTCCCTGAGACCAGAGACCGAACGCCCGAAGCCTGAGTGAGGAAAGCAGCAGCGAGGCGCCGTCCGCTTCAGGTCGAAAACCTCTGCGAAAGCTCAGCATTCTCTGGGCAATCAGAGTCGGGTCTGTTGTCTGCTGCTGCTTAGCGCAGCTGAGTGCTCTGGGGCGCTCTGGCAGAAACCACCCCGGAGTGAGCGCCTCCTGACCCGGACCTCCCTTCGGCCCCAGACAGAGGCGTGGTCGCGCCTGTGCTACCAGCCTTCCGAAAGGGGACACGCCTGTCCCCTCGGTCCCCAGGAGCATGTCCGGGGAGAGCGCAGCACGCCGCCCACGCACGCAAGGCAGAGGAGCCGATGGCAGTGCTCTGGGGAACCGGACGCGAAGCAGGGGAGCCTGCCATCTAAGCTAGAGCAGGCCGGGGGCAGGACACGTGTCACCCACTCACTGTGCGGGGAGACGGAAACCGGGCTGCTAAGGAGACGCGAGGGGAAGACTAGGGCAGGGGCGCGTGCTCCAGTTGGAGAAAGCAGTCGGGGAAGAAGGCAGGCCTCTCCTGTGAAACTGAGGCCCGGGCGACAGCAGTGCCCTGGCCATGAGTCCCTGGGGCAGCCCTGGTGGTGCGACCAGGCGCAAGTGCCTGAACGCCCAGAAACAGCTCCCTGGAGAAACGGGCAGTCGGCTACCGTCTTCCTCCAGGATGTGGTAGCGTTCCCGGTGGCAGGGGTGGTCGGGGATAGCGCGGGGACAGTGCCCACCCCGGGCTCCCGGTCCCAAGGCCCGGGCGCTGTGGAGTGCTCCTGGAGCCTCTGGGCTCTTCACGGGAAGACGGAGGCTGCTTCCCGAGTCAGCCTGAACGCGAGAGGAAAAGACCAGAGCCTGGCGAGCCCCTCCGAAGGCAGTGTGCACCATGTGCCACCCTGGGCTACGCAGGCTGCAGCAGGGAGGAGGCCGCGTCTCCCCACATCGGGGAGGCCCTGGGAACCCAGGGTCCGAAACCTGGCCGCGAGCAACAAGGCCAAGGGAGCACCGACTCTCGCGCAACACTTCTTCCCTGAGGCGAGAGACCGAACGCCCAAAGCCTGAGTGAGGAAAGCAGCAGCGAGGCGCCGTCCGCTTCAGGTCGGAAACCTCTGCGAAAGCTCAGCGTTCTCTGGGCAATCAGAGCCGGGTCTGTTGGCTGCTGCTGCTGATAGCGGCTGAGTGTTCTGGGGCGCTCTGGCAGAGACCACCCCGGAGTGAGCGCCTCCTGGCCCGGACCTCCCTTCGGCCCCAGACAGAGGCGTGGTCGCGCCTGTGCTACCAGCCTTCCGAAAGGGGACACGCCTGTCCCCTCTGTCCCCAGGAGCATGTCCGGGGAGAGCGCAGCACGCAGCCCACGCACGCAAGGCAGAGGAGCCGATGGCAGTGCTCTGGGGAACCGGACGCGAAGCAGGGGAGCCTGCCGTCTAAGCTAGAGCAGGCCGGGGCAGGACACGTGTCACCCACTCACTGTGCGGGGAGACGGAAACCGGGCTGCGAAGGAGACGCGAGTGGAAGACTAGGGCAGGGGCGCGTGCTCCAGTTGGAGAAAGCAGTCGGGGTAGAAGGCAGGCCTCTCCTGTGAAACTGAGGCCAGGGTGACAGCAGTGCCCTGGCCATGAGTCCCTGGGGCAGCCCTGGTGGTGCGACCAGGCGCAAGTGCCTGAAAGCCCAGAAACAGCTCCCTGGAGAAACGGGCAGTCGGCTACAGTCTTCCTCCAGGATGTGGTAGCGTTCCCGGTGGCAGGGGTGGTCGAGGATAGCGCGGGGACAGTGCCCACCCCGGGCTCCCGGTCCCAAGGCCCGGGCGCTGTGGAGTGCTCCTGGAGCCTCTGGGCTCTTCACGGGAAGACGGAGGCTGCTTCCCGAGTCAGCCTGAACGCGAGAGGAAAAGGCCAGAGCCTGGCGAGCCCCTCCGAAGGCAGTGTGCACCATGTGCCACCCTGGGCTACGCAGGCTGCAGCAGGGAGGAGGCCGCGTCTCCCCACATCGGGGAGGCCCTGGGAACCCAGGGTCCGAAACCTGGCCGCGAGCAACAAGGCCAAGGAAGCACCGACTCTCGCGCAACACTTCTTCCCTGAGACGAGAGACCGAACGCCCAAAGCCTGAGTGAGGAAAGCAGCAGCGAGGCGCCGTCCGCCTCAGGTCGAAAACCTCTGCGAAAGCTCAGCGTTCTCTGGGCAATCAGAGTCGGGTCTGTTGTCTGCTGCTGCTTAGCGCAGCTGAGTGCTCTGGGGCGCTCTGGCAGAAACCACCCCGGAGTGAGCGCCTCCTGGCCCGGACCTCCCTTCGGCCCCAGACAGAGGCGTGGTCGCGCCTGTGCTACCAGCCTTCCGAAAGGGGACACGCCTGTCCCCTCGGTCCCCAGGAGCATGTCTGGGGAGAGCGCAGCACGCCGCCCACGCACGCAAGGCAGAGGAGCCGATGGCAGTGCTCTGGGGAACCGGACGCGAAGCAGGGGAGCCTGCCGTCTAAGCTAGAGCAGGCCGGGGGCAGGACACTTGTCACCCACTCACTGTGCGGGGAGACGGAAACCGGGCTGCTAAGGAGACGCGAGTGGAAGACTAGGGCAGGGGCGCGTGCTCCAGTTGGAGAAAGCAGTCGGGGAAGAATGCAGGCCTCTCCTGTGAAACTGAGGCCAGGGCGACAGCAGTGCCCTGGCCATGAGTCCCTGGGGCAGCCCTGGTGGTGCGACCAGGCGCAAGTGCCTGAACGCCCAGAAACAGCTCCCTGGAGAAACGGGCAGTCGGCTACCGTCTTCCTCCAGGATGTGGTAGCGTTCCCGGTGGCAGGGGTGGTCGGGGATAGCGCGGGGACAGTGCCCACCCCGGGCTCCCGGTCCCAAGGCCCGGGCGCTGTGGAGTGCTCCTGGAGCCTCTGGGCTCTTCACGGGAAGACGGAGGCTGCTTCCCGAGTCAGCCTGAACGCGAGAGGAAAAGGCCAGAGCCTGGCGAGCCCCTCCGAAGGCAGTGTGCACCATGTGCCACCCTGGGCTACGCAGGCTTCAGCAGGGAGGAGGCCGCGTCTCCCCACATCGGGGAGGCCCTGGGAACCCAGGGTCCGAAACCTGGCCGCGAACAAGAAGGCCAAGGGAGCACCGACTCTCGCGCAACACTACTTCCCTGAGGCGAGAGACCGAACGACCAAAGCCTGAGTGAGGAAAGCAGCAGCGAGGCGCCGTCCGCCTCAGGTCGAAAACCTCTGCGAAAGCTCAGCGTTCTCTGGGCAATCAGAGTCGGGTCTGTTGTCTGCTGCTGCTTAGCACAGCTGAGTGCTCTGGGGCGCTCTGGCAGAAACCACCCCGGAGTGAGCGCCTCCTGGCCCGGACCTCCCTTCGGCCCCAGACAGAGGCGTGGTCGCGCCTGTGCTACCAGCCTTCCGAAAGTTGACACGCCTGTCCCCTCTGTCCCCAGGAGCATGTCCGGGGAGAGCGCAGCACGCAGCCCACGCACGCAAGGCAGAGGAGCCGATGGCAGTGCTCTGGGGAACCGGACGCGAAGCAGGGGAGCCTGCCGTCTAAGCTAGAGCAGGCCGGGGCAGGACACGTGTCACCCACTCACTGTGCGGGGAGACGGAAACCGGGCTGCGAAGGAGACGCGAGTGGAAGACTAGGGCAGGGGCGCGTGCTCCAGTTGGAGAAAGCAGTCGGGGTAGAAGGCAGGCCTCTCCTGTGAAACTGAGGCCAGGGTGACAGCAGTGCCCTGGCCATGAGTCCCTGGGGCAGCCCTGGTGGTGCGACCAGGCGCAAGTGCCTGAAAGCCCAGAAACAGCTCCCTGGAGAAACGGGCAGTCGGCTACAGTCTTCCTCCAGGATGTGGTAGCGTTCCCGGTGGCAGGGGTGGTCGAGGATAGCGCGGGGACAGTGCCCACCCCGGGCTCCCGGTCCCAAGGCCCGGGCGCTGTGGAGTGCTCCTGGAGCCTCTGGGCTCTTCACGGGAAGACGGAGGCTGCTTCCCGAGTCAGCCTGAACGCGAGAGGAAAAGGCCAGAGCCTGGCGAGCCCCTCCGAAGGCAGTGTGCACCATGTGCCACCCTGGGCTACGCAGGCTGCAGCAGGGAGGAGGCCGCGTCTCCCCACATCGGGGAGGCCCTGGGAACCCAGGGTCCGAAACCTGGCCGCGAGCAACAAGGCCAAGGAAGCACCGACTCTCGCGCAACACTTCTTCCCTGAGACGAGAGACCGAACGCCCAAAGCCTGAGTGAGGAAAGCAGCAGCGAGGCGCCGTCCGCCTCAGGTCGAAAACCTCTGCGAAAGCTCAGCGTTCTCTGGGCAATCAGAGTCGGGTCTGTTGTCTGCTGCTGCTTAGCGCAGCTGAGTGCTCTGGGGCGCTCTGGCAGAAACCACCCCGGAGTGAGCGCCTCCTGGCCCGGACCTCCCTTCGGCCCCAGACAGAGGCGTGGTCGCGCCTGTGCTACCAGCCTTCCGAAAGGGGACACGCCTGTCCCCTCGGTCCCCAGGAGCATGTCTGGGGAGAGCGCAGCACGCCGCCCACGCACGCAAGGCAGAGGAGCCGATGGCAGTGCTCTGGGGAACCGGACGCGAAGCAGGGGAGCCTGCCGTCTAAGCTAGAGCAGGCCGGGGGCAGGACACTTGTCACCCACTCACTGTGCGGGGAGACGGAAACCGGGCTGCTAAGGAGACGCGAGTGGAAGACTAGGGCAGGGGCGCGTGCTCCAGTTGGAGAAAGCAGTCGGGGAAGAATGCAGGCCTCTCCTGTGAAACTGAGGCCAGGGCGACAGCAGTGCCCTGGCCATGAGTCCCTGGGGCAGCCCTGGTGGTGCGACCAGGCGCAAGTGCCTGAACGCCCAGAAACAGCTCCCTGGAGAAACGGGCAGTCGGCTACCGTCTTCCTCCAGGATGTGGTAGCGTTCCCGGTGGCAGGGGTGGTCGGGGATAGCGCGGGGACAGTGCCCACCCCGGGCTCCCGGTCCCAAGGCCCGGGCGCTGTGGAGTGCTCCTGGAGCCTCTGGGCTCTTCACGGGAAGACGGAGGCTGCTTCCCGAGTCAGCCTGAACGCGAGAGGAAAAGGCCAGAGCCTGGCGAGCCCCTCCGAAGGCAGTGTGCACCATGTGCCACCCTGGGCTACGCAGGCTTCAGCAGGGAGGAGGCCGCGTCTCCCCACATCGGGGAGGCCCTGGGAACCCAGGGTCCGAAACCTGGCCGCGAACAAGAAGGCCAAGGGAGCACCGACTCTCGCGCAACACTACTTCCCTGAGGCGAGAGACCGAACGACCAAAGCCTGAGTGAGGAAAGCAGCAGCGAGGCGCCGTCCGCTTCAGGTCGAAAACCTCTGCGAAAGCTCAGCGTTCTCTGGGCAATCAGAGTCGGGTCTGTTGTCTGCTGCTGCTTAGCGCAGCTGAGTGCTCTGGGGCGCTCTGGCAGAAACCACCCCGGAGTGAGCGCCTCCTGACCCGGCCCTCCCTTCGGCCCCAGACAGAGGCGTGGTCGCGCCTGTGCTACCAGCCTTCCGAAAGGGGACACGCCTGTCCCCTCGGTCCCCAGGAGCATGTCCGGGGAGAGCGCAGCACGCCGCCCACGCACGCAAGGCAGAGGAGCCGATGGCAGTGCTCTGGGGAACCGGACGCGAAGCAGGGGAGCCTGCCATCTAAGCCAGAGCAGGCCGGGGGCAGGACACGTGTCACCCACTCACTGTGCGGGGAGACGGAAACCGGGCTGCTAAGGAGACGCGAGGGGAAGACTAGGGCAGGGGCGCGTGCTCCAGTTGGAGAAAGCAGTCGGGGAAGAAGGCAGGCCTCTCCTGTGAAACTGAGGCCCGGGCGACAGCAGTGCCCTGGCCATGAGTCCCTGGGGCAGCCCTGGTGGTGCGACCAGGCGCAAGTGCCTGAACGCCCAGAAACAGCTCCCTGGAGAAACGGGCAGTCGGCTACCGTCTTCCTCCAGGATGTGGTAGCGTTCCCGGTGGCAGGGGTGGTCGGGGATAGCGCGGGGACAGTGCCCACCCCGGGCTCCCGGTCCCAAGGCCCGGGCGCTGTGGAGTGCTCCTGGAGCCTCTGGGCTCTTCACGGGAAGACGGAGGCTGCTTCCCGAGTCAGCCTGAACGCGAGAGGAAAAGGCCAGAGCCTGGCGAGCCCCTCCGAAGGCAGTGTGCACCATGTGCCACCCTGGGCTACGCAGGCTGCAGCAGGGAGGAGGCCGCGTCTCCCCACATCGGGGAGGCCCTGGGAACCCAGGGTCCGAAACCTGGCCGCGAACAAGAAGGCCAAGGGAGCACCGACTCTCGCGCAACACTTCTTCCCTGAGGCGAGAGACCGAACGCCCAAAGCCTGAGTGAGGAAAGCAGCAGCGAGGCGCCGTCCGCTTCAGGTCGAAAACCTCTGCGAAAGCTCAGCGTTCTCTGGGCAATCAGAGTCGGGTCTGTTGTCTGCTGCTGCTTAGCGCAGCTGAGTGCTCTGGGGCGCTCTGGCAGAAACCACCCCGGAGTGAGCGCCTCCTGACCCGGCCCTCCCTTCGGCCCCAGACAGAGGCGTGGTCGCGCCTGTGCTACCAGCCTTCCGAAAGGGGACACGCCTGTCCCCTCGGTCCCCAGGAGCATGTCCGGGGAGAGCGCAGCACGCCGCCCACGCACGCAAGGCAGAGGAGCCGATGGCAGTGCTCTGGGGAACCGGACGCGAAGCAGGGGAGCCTGCCATCTAAGCTAGAGCAGGCCGGGGGCAGGACACGTGTCACCCACTCACTGTGCGGGGAGACGGAAACCGGGCTGCTAAGGAGACGCGAGGGGAAGACTAAGGCAGGGGCGCGTGCTCCAGTTGGAGAAAGCAGTCGGGGAAGAAGGCAGGCCTCTCCTGTGAAACTGAGGCCAGGGTGACAGCAGTGCCCTGGCCATGAGTCCCTGGGGCAGCCCTGGTGGTGCGACCAGGCGCAAGTGCCTGAACGCCCAGAAACAGCTCCCTGGAGAAACGGGCAGTCGGCTACCGTCTTCCTCCAGGATGTGGTAGCGTTCCCGGTGGCAGGGGTGGTCGGGGATAGCGCGGGGACAGTGCCCACCCCGGGCTCCCGGTCCCAAGGCCCGGGCGCTGTGGAGTGCTCCTGGAGCCTCTGGGCTCTTCACGGGAAGACGGAGGCTGCTTCCCGAGTCAGCCTGAACGCGAGAGGAAAAGGCCAGAGCCTGGCGAGCCCCTCCGAAGGCAGTGTGCACCATGTGCCACCCTGGGCTACGCAGGCTGCAGCAGGGAGGAGGCCGCGTCTCCCCACATCGGGGAGGCCCTGGGAACCCAGGGTCCGAAACCTGGCCGCGAACAAGAAGGCCAAGGGAGCACCGACTCTCGCGCAACACTTCTTCCCTGAGGCGAGAGACCGAACGCCCAAAGCCTGAGTGAGGAAAGCAGCAGCGAGGCGCCGTCCGCTTCAGGTCGAAAACCTCTGCGAAAGCTCAGCGTTCTCTGGGCAATCAGAGTCGGGTCTGTTGTCTGCTGCTGCTTAGCGCAGCTGAGTGCTCTGGGGCGCTCTGGCAGAAACCACCCCGGAGTGAGCGCCTCTTGACCCGGACCTCCCTTCGGCCCCAGACAGAGGCGTGGTCGCGCCTGTGCTACCAGCCTTCCGAAAGGGGACACGCCTGTCCCCTCGGTCCCCAGGAGCATGTCCGGGGAGAGCGCAGCACGCCGCCCACGCACGCAAGGCAGAGGAGCCGATGGCAGTGCTCTGGGGAACCGGACGCGAAGCAGGGGAGCCTGCCATCTAAGCTAGAGCAGGCCGGGGGCAGGACACGTGTCACCCACTCACTGTGCGGGGAGACGGAAACCGGGCTGCTAAGGAGACGCGAGGGGAAGACTAAGGCAGGGGCGCGTGCTCCAGTTGGAGAAAGCAGTCGGGGAAGAAGGCAGGCCTCTCCTGTGAAACTGAGGCCAGGGTGACAGCAGTGCCCTGGCCATGAGTCCCTGGGGCAGCCCTGGTGGTGCGACCAGGCGCAAGTGCCTGAACGCCCAGAAACAGCTCCCTGGAGAAACGGGCAGTCGGCTACCGTCTTCCTCCAGGATGTGGTAGCGTTCCCGGTGGCAGGGGTGGTCGGGGATAGCGCGGGGACAGTGCCCACCCCGGGCTCCCGGTCCCAAGGCCCGGGCGCTGTGGAGTGCTCCTGGAGCCTCTGGGCTCTTCACGGGAAGACGGAGGCTGCTTCCCGAGTCAGCCTGAACGCGAGAGGAAAAGGCCAGAGCCTGGCGAGCCCCTCCGAAGGCAGTGTGCACCATGTGCGACCCTGGGCTACGCAGGCTGCAGCAGGGAGGAGGCCGCGTCTCCCCACATCGGGGAGGCCCTGGGAACCCAGGGTCCGAAACCTGGCCGCGAGCAACAAGGCCAAGGAAGCACCGACTCTCGCGCAACACTTCTTCCCTGAGACGAGAGACCGAACGCCCAAAGCCTGAGTGAGGAAAGCAGCAGCGAGGCGCCGTCCGCTTCAGGTCGAAAACCTCTGCGAAAGCTCAGCGTTCTCTGGGCAATCAGAGTCGGGTCTGTTGTCTGCTGCTGCTTAGCGCAGCTGAGTGCTCTGGGGCGCTCTGGCAGAAACCACCCCGGAGTGAGCGCCTCCTGACCCGGACCTCCCTTCGGCCCCAGACAGAGGCGTGGTCGCGCCTGTGCTACCAGCCTTCCGAAAGGGGACACGCCTGTCCCCTCGGTCCCCAGGAGCATGTCCGGGGAGAGCGCAGCACGCCGCCCACGCACGCAAGGCAGAGGAGCCGATGGCAGTGCTCTGGGGAACCGGACGCGAAGCAGGGGAGCCTGCCATCTAAGCTAGAGCAGGCCGGGGGCAGGACACGTGTCACCCACTCACTGTGCGGGGAGACGGAAACCGGGCTGCTAAGGAGACGCGAGGGGAAGACTAGGGCAGGGGCGCGTGCTCCAGTTGGAGAAAGCTGTCTGGGTAGAAGGCAGGCCTCTCCTGTGAAACTGAGGCCCGGGCGACAGCAGTGCCCTGGCCATGAGTCCCTGGGGCAGCCCTGGTGGTGCGACCAGGCGCAAGTGCCTGAACGCCCAGAAACAGCTCCCTGGAGAAACGGGCAGTCGGCTACCGTCTTCCTCCAGGATGTGGTAGCGTTCCCGGTGGCAGGGGTGGTCGGGGATAGCGCGGGGACAGTGCCCACCCCGGGCTCCCGGTCCCAAGGCCCGGGCGCTGTGGAGTGCTCCTGGAGCCTCTGGGCTCTTCTCGGGAAGACGGAGGCTGCTTCCCGAGTCAGCCTGAACGCGAGAGGTAAAGGCCAGAGCCTGGCGAGCCCCTCCGAAGGCAGTGTGCACCATGTGCCACCCTGGGCTACGCAGGCTGCAGCAGGGAGGAGGCCGCGTCTCCCCACATCGGGGAGGCCCTGGGAACCCAGGGTCCGAAACCTGGCCGCGAACAAGAAGGCCAAGGGAGCACCGACTCTCGCGCAACACTTCTTCCCTGAGGCGAGAGACCGAACGCCCAAAGCCTGAGTGAGGAAAGCAGCAGCGAGGCGCCGTCCGCTTCAGGTCGAAAACCTCTGCGAAAGCTCAGCGTTCTCTGGGCAATCAGAGTCGGGTCTGTTGTCTGCTGCTGCTTAGCGCAGCTGAGTGCTCTGGGGCGCTCTGGCAGAAACCACCCCGGAGTGAGCGCCTCTTGACCCGGACCTCCCTTCGGCCCCAGACAGAGGCGTGGTCGCGCCTGTGCTACCAGCCTTCCGAAAGGGGACACGCCTGTCCCCTCGGTCCCCAGGAGCATGTCCGGGGAGAGCGCAGCACGCCGCCCACGCACGCAAGGCAGAGGAGCCGATGGCAGTGCTCTGGGGAACCGGACGCGAAGCAGGGGAGCCTGCCATCTAAGCTAGAGCAGGCCGGGGGCAGGACAGGTGTCACCCACTCACTGTGCGGGGAGACGGAAACCGGGCTGCTAAGGAGACGCGAGGGGAAGACTAGGGCAGGGGCGCGTGCTCCAGTTGGAGAAAGCTGTCTGGGTAGAAGGCAGGCCTCTCCTGTGAAACTGAGTCCAGGGTGACAGCAGTGCCCTGGCCATGAGTCCCTGGGGCAGCCTTGGTGGTGCGACCAGGCGCAAGTGCCTGAACGCCCAGAAACAGCTCCCTGGAGAAACGGGCAGTCGGCTACCGTCTTCCTCCAGGATGTGGTAGCGTTCCCGGTGGCAGGGGTGGTCGGGGATAGCGCGGGGACAGTGCCCACCCCGGGCTCCCGGTCCCAAGGCCCGGGCGCTGTGGAGTGCTCCTGGAGCCTCTGGGCTCTTCACGGGAAGACGGAGGCTGCTTCCCGAGTCAGCCTGAACGCGAGAGGAAAAGGCCAGAGCCTGGCGAGCCCCTCCGAAGGCAGTGTGCACCATGTGCCACCCTGGGCTACGCAGGCTGCAGCAGGGAGGAGGCCGCGTCTCCCCACATCGGGGAGGCCCTGGGAACCCAGGGTCCGAAACCTGGCCGCGAACAAGAAGGCCAAGGGAGCACCGACTCTCGCGCAACACTTCTTCCCTGAGGCGAGAGACCGAACGCCCAAAGCCTGAGTGAGGAAAGCAGCAGCGAGGCGCCGTCCGCTTCAGGTCGAAAACCTCTGCGAAAGCTCAGCGTTCTCTGGGCAATCAGAGTCGGGTCTGTTGTCTGCTGCTGCTTAGCGCAGCTGAGTGCTCTGGGGCGCTCTGGCAGAAACCACCCCGGAGTGAGCGCCTCTTGACCCGGCCCTCCCTTCGGCCCCAGACAGAGGCGTGGTCGCGCCTGTGCTACCAGCCTTCCGAAAGGGGACACGCCTGTCCCCTCGGTCCCCAGGAGCATGTCCGGGGAGAGCGCAGCACGCCGCCCACGCACGCAAGGCAGAGGAGCCGATGGCAGTGCTCTGGGGAACCGGACGCGAAGCAGGGGAGCCTGCCATCTAAGCTAGAGCAGGCCGGGGGCAGGACACGTGTCACCCACTCACTGTGCGGGGAGACGGAAACCGGGCTGCTAAGGAGACGCGAGGGGAAGACTAGGGCAGGGGCGCGTGCTCCAGTTGGAGAAAGCTGTCTGGGTAGAAGGCAGGCCTCTCCTGTGAAACTGAGTCCAGGGTGACAGCAGTGCCCTGGCCATGAGTCCCTGGGGCAGCCCTGGTGGTGCGACCAGGCGCAAGTGCCTGAACGCCCAGAAACAGCTCCCTGGAGAAACGGGCAGTCGGCTACCGTCTTCCTCCAGGATGTGGTAGCGTTCCCGGTGGCAGGGGTGGTCGGGGATAGCGCGGGGACAGTGCCCACCCCGGGCTCCCGGTCCCAAGGCCCGGGCGCTGTGGAGTGCTCCTGGAGCCTCTCGGCTCTTCACGGGAAGACGGAGGCTGCTTCCCGAGTCAGCCTGAACGCGAGAGGAAAAGGCCAGAGCCTGGCGAGCCCCTCCGAAGGCAGTGTGCACCATGTGCCACCCTGGGCTACGCAGGCTGCAGCAGGGAGGAGGCCGCGTCTCCCCACATCGGGGAGGCCCTGGGAACCCAGGGTCCGAAACCTGGCCGCGAACAAGAAGGCCAAGGGAGCACCGACTCTCGCGCAACACTTCTTCCCTGAGGCGAGAGACCGAACGCCCAAAGCCTGAGTGAGGAAAGCAGCAGCGAGGCGCCGTCCGCTTCAGGTCGAAAACCTCTGCGAAAGCTCAGCGTTCTCTGGGCAATCAGAGTCGGGTCTGTTGTCTGCTGCTGCTTAGCGCAGCTGAGTGCTCTGGGGCGCTCTGGCAGAAACCACCCCGGAGTGAGCGCCTCTTGACCCGGACCTCCCTTCGGCCCCAGACAGAGGCGTGGTCGCGCCTGTGCTACCAGCCTTCCGAAAGGGGACACGCCTGTCCCCTCGGTCCCCAGGAGCATGTCCGGGGAGAGCGCAGCACGCCGCCCACGCACGCAAGGCAGAGGAGCCGATGGCAGTGCTCTGGGGAACCGGACGCGAAGCAGGGGAGCCTGCCATCTAAGCTAGAGCAGGCCGGGGGCAGGACAGGTGTCACCCACTCACTGTGCGGGGAGACGGAAACCGGGCTGCTAAGGAGACGCGAGGGGAAGACTAGGGCAGGGGCGCGTGCTCCAGTTGGAGAAAGCTGTCTGGGTAGAAGGCAGGCCTCTCCTGTGAAACTGAGTCCAGGGTGACAGCAGTGCCCTGGCCATGAGTCCCTGGGGCAGCCCTGGTGGTGCGACCAGGCGCAAGTGCCTGAAAGCCCAGAAACAGCTCCCTGGAGAAACGGGCAGTCGGCTACCGTCTTCCTCCAGGATGTGGTAGCGTTCCCGGTGGCAGGGGTGGTCGGGGATAGCGCGGGGACAGTGCCCACCCCGGGCTCCCGGTCCCAAGGCCCGGGCGCTGTGGAGTGCTCCTGGAGCCTCTGGGCTCTTCACGGGAAGACGGAGGCTGCTTCCCGAGTCAGCCTGAACGCGAGAGGAAAAGGCCAGAGCCTGGCGAGCCCCTCCGAAGGCAGTGTGCACCATGTGCGACCCTGGGCTACGCAGGCTGCAGCAGGGAGGAGGCCGCGTCTCCCCACATCGGGGAGGCCCTGGGAACCCAGGGTCCGAAACCTGGCCGCGAGCAACAAGGCCAAGGAAGCACCGACTCTCGCGCAACACTTCTTCCCTGAGACGAGAGACCGAACGCCCAAAGCCTGAGTGAGGAAAGCAGCAGCGAGGCGCCGTCCGCTTCAGGTCGAAAACCTCTGCGAAAGCTCAGCGTTCTCTGGGCAATCAGAGTCGGGTCTGTTGTCTGCTGCTGCTTA
Organism: Martes martes; assembly: GCF_963455335.1. Classification (NCBI taxonomy): domain Eukaryota; kingdom Metazoa; phylum Chordata; class Mammalia; order Carnivora; family Mustelidae; genus Martes; species Martes martes. The sequence continues at coordinate 71,146 of NW_027666495.1, forward strand.
GCGAAGCTGAGTGCTCTGGGGCGCTCTGGCAGAAACCACCCCGGAGTGAGCGCCTCCTGACCCGGACCTCCCTTCGGCCCCAGACAGAGGCGTGGTCGCGCCTGTGCTACCAGCCTTCCGAAAGGGGACACGCCTGTCCCCTCGGTCCCCAGGAGCATGTCCGGGGAGAGCGCAGCACGCCGCCCACGCACGCAAGGCAGAGGAGCCGATGGCAGTGCTCTGGGGAACCGGACGCGAAGCAGGGGAGCCTGCCATCTAAGCTAGAGCAGGCCGGGGGCAGGACACGTGTCACCCACTCACTGTGCGGGGAGACGGAAACCGGGCTGCTAAGGAGACGCGAGGGGAAGACTAAGGCAGGGGCGCGTGCTCCAGTTGGAGAAAGCAGTCGGGGAAGAAGGCAGGCCTCTCCTGTGAAACTGAGGCCCGGGCGACAGCAGTGCCCTGGCCATGAGTCCCTGGGGCAGCCCTGGTGGTGCGACCAGGCGCAAGTGCCTGAACGCCCAGAAACAGCTCCCTGGAGAAACGGGCAGTCGGCTACCGTCTTCCTCCAGGATGTGGTAGCGTTCCCGGTGGCAGGGGTGGTCGGGGATAGCGCGGGGACAGTGCCCACCCCGGGCTCCCGGTCCCAAGGCCCGGGCGCTGTGGAGTGCTCCTGGAGCCTCTCGGCTCTTCACGGGAAGACGGAGGCTGCTTCCCGAGTCAGCCTGAACGCGAGAGGAAAAGGCCAGAGCCTGGCGAGCCCCTCCGAAGGCAGTGTGCACCATGTGCCACCCTGGGCTACGCAGGCTGCAGCAGGGAGGAGGCCGCGTCTCCCCACATCGGGGAGGCCCTGGGAACCCAGGGTCCGAAACCTGGCCGCGAACAAGAAGGCCAAGGGAGCACCGACTCTCGCGCAACACTTCTTCCCTGAGGCGAGAGACCGAACGCCCAAAGCCTGAGTGAGGAAAGCAGCAGCGAGGCGCCGTCCGCTTCAGGTCGAAAACCTCTGCGAAAGCTCAGCGTTCTCTGGGCAATCAGAGTCGGGTCTGTTGTCTGCTGCTGCTTAGCGCAGCTGAGTGCTCTGGGGCGCTCTGGCAGAAACCACCCCGGAGTGAGCGCCTCTTGACCCGGACCTCCCTTCGGCCCCAGACAGAGGCGTGGTCGCGCCTGTGCTACCAGCCTTCCGAAAGGGGACACGCCTGTCCCCTCGGTCCCCAGGAGCATGTCCGGGGAGAGCGCAGCACGCCGCCCACGCACGCAAGGCAGAGGAGCCGATGGCAGTGCTCTGGGGAACCGGACGCGAAGCAGGGGAGCCTGCCATCTAAGCTAGAGCAGGCCGGGGGCAGGACACGTGTCACCCACTCACTGTGCGGGGAGACGGAAACCGGGCTGCTAAGGAGACGCGAGGGGAAGACTAGGGCAGGGGCGCGTGCTCCAGTTGGAGAAAGCTGTCTGGGTAGAAGGCAGGCCTCTCCTGTGAAACTGAGTCCAGGGTGACAGCAGTGCCCTGGCCATGAGTCCCTGGGGCAGCCCTGGTGGTGCGACCAGGCGCAAGTGCCTGAAAGCCCAGAAACAGCTCCCTGGAGAAACGGGCAGTCGGCTACCGTCTTCCTCCAGGATGTGGTAGCGTTCCCGGTGGCAGGGGTGGTCGGGGATAGCGCGGGGACAGTGCCCACCCCGGGCTCCCGGTCCCAAGGCCCGGGCGCTGTGGAGTGCTCCTGGAGCCTCTGGGCTCTTCACGGGAAGACGGAGGCTGCTTCCCGAGTCAGCCTGAACGCGAGAGTTAAAGGCCAGAGCCTGGCGAGCCCCTCCGAAGGCAGTGTGCACCATGTGCCACCCTGGGCTACGCAGGCTGCAGCAGGGAGGAGGCCGCGTCTCCCCACATCGGGGAGGCCCTGGGAACCCAGGGTCCGAAACCTGGCCGCGAGCAACAAGGCCAAGGAAGCACCGACTCTCGCGCAACACTTCTTCCCTGAGACGAGAGACCGAACGCCCAAAGCCTGAGTGAGGAAAGCAGCAGCGAGGCGCCGTCCGCTTCAGGTCGAAAACCTCTGCGAAAGCTCAGCGTTCTCTGGGCAATCAGAGTCGGGTCTGTTGTCTGCTGCTGCTTAGCGCAGCTGAGTGCTCTGGGGCGCTCTGGCAGAAACCACCCCGGAGTGAGCGCCTCCTGACCCGGACCTCCCTTCGGCCCCAGACAGAGGCGTGGTCGCGCCTGTGCTACCAGCCTTCCGAAAGGGGACACGCCTGTCCCCTCGGTCCCCAGGAGCATGTCCGGGGAGAGCGCAGCACGCCGCCCACGCACGCAAGGCAGAGGAGCCGATGGCAGTGCTCTGGGGAACCGGACGCGAAGCAGGGGAGCCTGCCATCTAAGCTAGAGCAGGCCGGGGGCAGGACACGTGTCACCCACTCACTGTGCGGGGAGACGGAAACCGGGCTGCTAAGGAGACGCGAGGGGAAGACTAAGGCAGGGGCGCGTGCTCCAGTTGGAGAAAGCAGTCGGGGAAGAAGGCAGGCCTCTCCTGTGAAACTGAGGCCCGGGCGACAGCAGTGCCCTGGCCATGAGTCCCTGGGGCAGCCCTGGTGGTGCGACCAGGCGCAAGTGCCTGAACGCCCAGAAACAGCTCCCTGGAGAAACGGGCAGTCGGCTACCGTCTTCCTCCAGGATGTGGTAGCGTTCCCGGTGGCAGGGGTGGTCGGGGATAGCGCGGGGACAGTGCCCACCCCGGGCTCCCGGTCCCAAGGCCCGGGCGCTGTGGAGTGCTCCTGGAGCCTCTGGGCTCTTCACGGGAAGACGGAGGCTGCTTCCCGAGTCAGCCTGAACGCGAGAGGAAAAGGCCAGAGCCTGGCGAGCCCCTCCGAAGGCAGTGTGCACCATGTGCCACCCTGGGCTACGCAGGCTGCAGCAGGGAGGAGGCCGCGTCTCCCCACATCGGGGAGGCCCTGGGAACCCAGGGTCCGAAACCTGGCCGCGAACAAGAAGGCCAAGGGAGCACCGACTCTCGCGCAACACTTCTTCCCTGAGGCGAGAGACCGAACGCCCAAAGCCTGAGTGAGGAAAGCAGCAGCGAGGCGCCGTCCGCTTCAGGTCGAAAACCTCTGCGAAAGCTCAGCGTTCTCTGGGCAATCAGAGTCGGGTCTGTTGTCTGCTGCTGCTTAGCGCAGCTGAGTGCTCTGGGGCGCTCTGGCAGAAACCACCCCGGAGTGAGCGCCTCTTGACCCGGACCTCCCTTCGGCCCCAGACAGAGGCGTGGTCGCGCCTGTGCTACCAGCCTTCCGAAAGGGGACACGCCTGTCCCCTCGGTCCCCAGGAGCATGTCCGGGGAGAGCGCAGCACGCCGCCCACGCACGCAAGGCAGAGGAGCCGATGGCAGTGCTCTGGGGAACCGGACGCGAAGCAGGGGAGCCTGCCATCTAAGCTAGAGCAGGCCGGGGGCAGGACACGTGTCACCCACTCACTGTGCGGGGAGACGGAAACCGGGCTGCTAAGGAGACGCGAGGGGAAGACTAGGGCAGGGGCGCGTGCTCCAGTTGGAGAAAGCTGTCTGGGTAGAAGGCAGGCCTCTCCTGTGAAACTGAGTCCAGGGTGACAGCAGTGCCCTGGCCATGAGTCCCTGGGGCAGCCCTGGTGGTGCGACCAGGCGCAAGTGCCTGAAAGCCCAGAAACAGCTCCCTGGAGAAACGGGCAGTCGGCTACCGTCTTCCTCCAGGATGTGGTAGCGTTCCCGGTGGCAGGGGTGGTCGGGGATAGCGCGGGGACAGTGCCCACCCCGGGCTCCCGGTCCCAAGGCCCGGGCGCTGTGGAGTGCTCCTGGAGCCTCTGGGCTCTTCACGGGAAGACGGAGGCTGCTTCCCGAGTCAGCCTGAACGCGAGAGTTAAAGGCCAGAGCCTGGCGAGCCCCTCCGAAGGCAGTGTGCACCATGTGCCACCCTGGGCTACGCAGGCTGCAGCAGGGAGGAGGCCGCGTCTCCCCACATCGGGGAGGCCCTGGGAACCCAGGGTCCGAAACCTGGCCGCGAGCAACAAGGCCAAGGAAGCACCGACTCTCGCGCAACACTTCTTCCCTGAGACGAGAGACCGAACGCCCAAAGCCTGAGTGAGGAAAGCAGCAGCGAGGCGCCGTCCGCTTCAGGTCGAAAACCTCTGCGAAAGCTCAGCGTTCTCTGGGCAATCAGAGTCGGGTCTGTTGTCTGCTGCTGCTTAGCGAAGCTGAGTGCTCTGGGGCGCTCTGGCAGAAACCACCCCGGAGTGAGCGCCTCCTGACCCGGACCTCCCTTCGGCCCCAGACAGAGGCGTGGTCGCGCCTGTGCTACCAGCCTTCCGAAAGGGGACACGCCTGTCCCCTCGGTCCCCAGGAGCATGTCCGGGGAGAGCGCAGCACGCCGCCCACGCACGCAAGGCAGAGGAGCCGATGGCAGTGCTCTGGGGAACCGGACGCGAAGCAGGGGAGCCTGCCATCTAAGCTAGAGCAGGCCGGGGGCAGGACACGTGTCACCCACTCACTGTGCGGGGAGACGGAAACCGGGCTGCTAAGGAGACGCGAGGGGAAGACTAAGGCAGGGGCGCGTGCTCCAGTTGGAGAAAGCAGTCGGGGAAGAAGGCAGGCCTCTCCTGTGAAACTGAGGCCCGGGCGACAGCAGTGCCCTGGCCATGAGTCCCTGGGGCAGCCCTGGTGGTGCGACCAGGCGCAAGTGCCTGAACGCCCAGAAACAGCTCCCTGGAGAAACGGGCAGTCGGCTACCGTCTTCCTCCAGGATGTGGTAGCGTTCCCGGTGGCAGGGGTGGTCGGGGATAGCGCGGGGACAGTGCCCACCCCGGGCTCCCGGTCCCAAGGCCCGGGCGCTGTGGAGTGCTCCTGGAGCCTCTGGGCTCTTCACGGGAAGACGGAGGCTGCTTCCCGAGTCAGCCTGAACGCGAGAGGAAAAGGCCAGAGCCTGGCGAGCCCCTCCGAAGGCAGTGTGCACCATGTGCCACCCTGGGCTACGCAGGCTGCAGCAGGGAGGAGGCCGCGTCTCCCCACATCGGGGAGGCCCTGGGAACCCAGGGTCCGAAACCTGGCCGCGAACAAGAAGGCCAAGGGAGCACCGACTCTCGCGCAACACTTCTTCCCTGAGGCGAGAGACCGAACGCCCAAAGCCTGAGTGAGGAAAGCAGCAGCGAGGCGCCGTCCGCTTCAGGTCGAAAACCTCTGCGAAAGCTCAGCGTTCTCTGGGCAATCAGAGTCGGGTCTGTTGTCTGCTGCTGCTTAGCGCAGCTGAGTGCTCTGGGGCGCTCTGGCAGAAACCACCCCGGAGTGAGCGCCTCTTGACCCGGACCTCCCTTCGGCCCCAGACAGAGGCGTGGTCGCGCCTGTGCTACCAGCCTTCCGAAAGGGGACACGCCTGTCCCCTCGGTCCCCAGGAGCATGTCCGGGGAGAGCGCAGCACGCCGCCCACGCACGCAAGGCAGAGGAGCCGATGGCAGTGCTCTGGGGAACCGGACGCGAAGCAGGGGAGCCTGCCATCTAAGCTAGAGCAGGCCGGGGGCAGGACAGGTGTCACCCACTCACTGTGCGGGGAGACGGAAACCGGGCTGCTAAGGAGACGCGAGGGGAAGACTAGGGCAGGGGCGCGTGCTCCAGTTGGAGAAAGCTGTCTGGGTAGAAGGCAGGCCTCTCCTGTGAAACTGAGTCCAGGGTGACAGCAGTGCCCTGGCCATGAGTCCCTGGGGCAGCCCTGGTGGTGCGACCAGGCGCAAGTGCCTGAAAGCCCAGAAACAGCTCCCTGGAGAAACGGGCAGTCGGCTACCGTCTTCCTCCAGGATGTGGTAGCGTTCCCGGTGGCAGGGGTGGTCGGGGATAGCGCGGGGACAGTGCCCACCCCGGGCTCCCGGTCCCAAGGCCCGGGCGCTGTGGAGTGCTCCTGGAGCCTCTGGGCTCTTCACGGGAAGACGGAGGCTGCTTCCCGAGTCAGCCTGAACGCGAGAGTTAAAGGCCAGAGCCTGGCGAGCCCCTCCGAAGGCAGTGTGCACCATGTGCCACCCTGGGCTACGCAGGCTGCAGCAGGGAGGAGGCCGCGTCTCCCCACATCGGGGAGGCCCTGGGAACCCAGGGTCCGAAACCTGGCCGCGAGCAACAAGGCCAAGGAAGCACCGACTCTCGCGCAACACTTCTTCCCTGAGACGAGAGACCGAACGCCCAAAGCCTGAGTGAGGAAAGCAGCAGCGAGGCGCCGTCCGCTTCAGGTCGAAAACCTCTGCGAAAGCTCAGCGTTCTCTGGGCAATCAGAGTCGGGTCTGTTGTCTGCTGCTGCTTAGCGCAGCTGAGTGCTCTGGGGCGCTCTGGCAGAAACCACCCCGGAGTGAGCGCCTCCTGACCCGGACCTCCCTTCGGCCCCAGACAGAGGCGTGGTCGCGCCTGTGCTACCAGCCTTCCGAAAGGGGACACGCCTGTCCCCTCGGTCCCCAGGAGCATGTCCGGGGAGAGCGCAGCACGCCGCCCACGCACGCAAGGCAGAGGAGCCGATGGCAGTGCTCTGGGGAACCGGACGCGAAGCAGGGGAGCCTGCCATCTAAGCTAGAGCAGGCCGGGGGCAGGACACGTGTCACCCACTCACTGTGCGGGGAGACGGAAACCGGGCTGCTAAGGAGACGCGAGGGGAAGACTAGGGCAGGGGCGCGTGCTCCAGTTGGAGAAGCAGTCGGGGAAGAAGGCAGGCCTCTCCTGTGAAACTGAGGCCCGGGCGACAGCAGTGCCCTGGCCATGAGTCCCTGGGGCAGCCCTGGTGGTGCGACCAGGCGCAAGTGCCTGAACGCCCAGAAACAGCTCCCTGGAGAAACGGGCAGTCGGCTACCGTCTTCCTCCAGGATGTGGTAGCGTTCCCGGTGGCAGGGGTGGTCGGGGATAGCGCGGGGACAGTGCCCACCCCGGGCTCCCGGTCCCAAGGCCCGGGCGCTGTGGAGTGCTCCTGGAGCCTCTCGGCTCTTCACGGGAAGACGGAGGCTGCTTCCCGAGTCAGCCTGAACGCGAGAGGAAAAGGCCAGAGCCTGGCGAGCCCCTCCGAAGGCAGTGTGCACCATGTGCCACCCTGGGCTACGCAGGCTGCAGCAGGGAGGAGGCCGCGTCTCCCCAAATCGGGGAGGCCCTGGGAACCCAGGGTCCGAAACCTGGCCGCGAGCAACAAGGCCAAGGGAGCACCGACTCTCGCGCAACACTTCTTCCCTGAGACCAGAGACCGAACGCCCGAAGCCTGAGTGAGGAAAGCAGCAGCGAGGCGCCGTCCGCTTCAGGTCGGAAACCTCTGCGAAAGCTCAGCGTTCTCTGGGCAATCAGAGTCGGGTCTGTTGTCTGCTGCTGCTTAGCGCAGCTGAGTGCTCTGGGGCGCTCTGGCAGAAACCACCCCGGAGTGAGCGCCTCCTGACCCGGACCTCCCTTCGGCCCCAGACAGAGGCGTGGTCGCGCCTGTGCTACCAGCCTTCCGAAAGGGGACACGCCTGTCCCCTCGGTCCCCAGGAGCATGTCCGGGGAGAGCGCAGCACGCCGCCCACGCACGCAAGGCAGAGGAGCCGATGGCAGTGCTCTGGGGAACCGGACGCGAAGCAGGGGAGCCTGCCATCTAAGCTAGAGCAGGCCGGGGGCAGGACACGTGTCACCCACTCACTGTGCGGGGAGACGGAAACCGGGCTGCTAAGGAGACGCGAGGGGAAGACTAGGGCAGGGGCGCGTGCTCCAGTTGGAGAAAGCAGTCGGGGAAGAAGGCAGGCCTCTCCTGTGAAACTGAGGCCAGGGCGACAGCAGTGCCCTGGCCATGAGTCCCTGGGGCAGCCCTGGTGGTGCGACCAGGCGCAAGTGCCTGAACGCCCAGAAACAGCTCCCTGGAGAAACGGGCAGTCGGCTACCGTCTTCCTCCAGGATGTGGTAGCGTTCCCGGTGGCAGGGGTGGTCGGGGATAGCGCGGGGACAGTGCCCACCCCGGGCTCCCGGTCCCAAGGCCCGGGCGCTGTGGAGTGCTCCTGGAGCCTCTCGGCTCTTCACGGGAAGACGGAGGCTGCTTCCCGAGTCAGCCTGAACGCGAGAGGAAAAGGCCAGAGCCTGGCGAGCCCCTCCGAAGGCAGTGTGCACCATGTGCCACCCTGGGCTACGCAGGCTGCAGCAGGGAGGAGGCCGCGTCTCCCCACATCGGGGAGGCCCTGGGAACCCAGGGTCCGAAACCTGGCCGCGAACAAGAAGGCCAAGGGAGCACCGACTCTCGCGCAACACTTCTTCCCTGAGACCAGAGACCGAACGCCCGAAGCCTGAGTGAGGAAAGCAGCAGCGAGGCGCCGTCCGCTTCAGGTCGGAAACCTCTGCGAAAGCTCAGCGTTCTCTGGGCAATCAGAGTCGGGTCTGTTGTCTGCTGCTGCTTAGCGCAGCTGAGTGCTCTGGGGCGCTCTGGCAGAAACCACCCCGGAGTGAGCGCCTCCTGACCCGGACCTCCCTTCGGCCCCAGACAGAGGCGTGGTCGCGCCTGTGCTACCAGCCTTCCGAAAGGGGACACGCCTGTCCCCTCGGTCCCCAGGAGCATGTCCGGGGAGAGCGCAGCACGCCGCCCACGCACGCAAGGCAGAGGAGCCGATGGCAGTGCTCTGGGGAACCGGACGCGAAGCAGGGGAGCCTGCCATCTAAGCTAGAGCAGGCCGGGGGCAGGACACGTGTCACCCACTCACTGTGCGGGGAGACGGAAACCGGGCTGCTAAGGAGACGCGAGGGGAAGACTAAGGCAGGGGCGCGTGCTCCAGTTGGAGAAAGCAGTCGGGGAAGAAGGCAGGCCTCTCCTGTGAAACTGAGGCCCGGGCGACAGCAGTGCCCTGGCCATGAGTCCCTGGGGCAGCCCTGGTGGTGCGACCAGGCGCAAGTGCCTGAACGCCCAGAAACAGCTCCCTGGAGAAACGGGCAGTCGGCTACCGTCTTCCTCCAGGATGTGGTAGCGTTCCCGGTGGCAGGGGTGGTCGGGGATAGCGCGGGGACAGTGCCCACCCCGGGCTCCCGGTCCCAAGGCCCGGGCGCTGTGGAGTGCTCCTGGAGCCTCTCGGCTCTTCACGGGAAGACGGAGGCTGCTTCCCGAGTCAGCCTGAACGCGAGAGGAAAAGGCCAGAGCCTGGCGAGCCCCTCCGAAGGCAGTGTGCACCATGTGCCACCCTGGGCTACGCAGGCTGCAGCAGGGAGGAGGCCGCGTCTCCCCACATCGGGGAGGCCCTGGGAACCCAGGGTCCGAAACCTGGCCGCGAACAAGAAGGCCAAGGGAGCACCGACTCTCGCGCAACACTTCTTCCCTGAGGCGAGAGACCGAACGCCCAAAGCCTGAGTGAGGAAAGCAGCAGCGAGGCGCCGTCCGCTTCAGGTCGAAAACCTCTGCGAAAGCTCAGCGTTCTCTGGGCAATCAGAGTCGGGTCTGTTGTCTGCTGCTGCTTAGCGCAGCTGAGTGCTCTGGGGCGCTCTGGCAGAAACCACCCCGGAGTGAGCGCCTCTTGACCCGGACCTCCCTTCGGCCCCAGACAGAGGCGTGGTCGCGCCTGTGCTACCAGCCTTCCGAAAGGGGACACGCCTGTCCCCTCGGTCCCCAGGAGCATGTCCGGGGAGAGCGCAGCACGCCGCCCACGCACGCAAGGCAGAGGAGCCGATGGCAGTGCTCTGGGGAACCGGACGCGAAGCAGGGGAGCCTGCCATCTAAGCTAGAGCAGGCCGGGGGCAGGACAGGTGTCACCCACTCACTGTGCGGGGAGACGGAAACCGGGCTGCTAAGGAGACGCGAGGGGAAGACTAGGGCAGGGGCGCGTGCTCCAGTTGGAGAAAGCTGTCTGGGTAGAAGGCAGGCCTCTCCTGTGAAACTGAGTCCAGGGTGACAGCAGTGCCCTGGCCATGA
>NW_027666494.1:0-26170 GCF_963455335.1 Martes martes
CTCAATAATGTGTGACATTTAGAATCCTGATTTGAGAAGTAATGGCTCTCCCATTAGTAGAAGCATTCAGAATTGGTTTAGTATTCAAGCCTTCTATTATTCGTGTGTACATTCAACAAATACATAGACCCTAATCTAATCCTGGAGTTGTATTCCCCTCGTAGTAAGGATAGAGTGATGAACGAAACAAAGTGCCTGCCCTCACAAAAATTATAAGCTACCTAAATTTATTTTAGTTCAAAGATCCATAGGGACCAATAGAACTTTTCAGACACTTGTGGTATTGACTCTCCTTTTCTTTGTAAACCAAAGAAGTCAACTCCCTCCTTTAAGCCTATGTCCTCATATATAAAACCAGGATTTTTGTATGTTTTCTGTATTTGCAAAGTCCTCTGGAAACTAGCAAGGTATTCATATATTGTTGAATATAAAGACATTTTAATTAAGATGAATATTTACCATATCTTTATTGTAGAAATCCTTATTTAAAGATGATATTTACAGCATCTTCATTGTTCAAGGGAAAAATCTCAACTTTTTATACCAATTAAACTTTCAGACATGCAGAAGATAAACTCTAGGAATTTTTAATTTTGGGGGCACCTGGGTGGCTCAGTGGGTTAAAGCCTCTGCCTTCAGCTCAGTTCATGATCCCAGGGTCCTGAGATCAGCAGGGAGCCTGCTTCCCCCTCTCTCTCTCTGCCTCTCTGCCTACTTGTGATCTCTCTCTCTGTCAAATAAATAAAATCTTTAAAAAAAAAAAAGAATTTTTAATCTTCATATGACAATTTTTATGGTAAGAATCATTTCTTCTTAATGGAAATTATCTTTTTTCCTATAATATTTTGATCCTGTTAATAGGACAAATGCACCAAAAATAATAAATTTATTAATAAAACTTACTTAGTCCCGGCAGTTGTCTTCTAGACATGCTATTGATTCATTCTTTTCTTTTTTATTAAGTATCTTTGTAGTGCGAATAAAAAAGTTTTATGTTTGTTCAAAGTGATAGAGAAATGTATCTGCACATGATACATTTTGTTTTTTGTTTTATTCTCTGAAAGTAGTTATCATTTAAATGCAGAGCCTTCACTTTTCTGCTGCAAAAACAGATTTATGTTATTAACTACATGCCTAGCAGCAGAATTCAGGACAATAATTTTCTAAGTTTATGTCAGTATATTGACTCAAAGTGAATATTTAAGTGTTTCTGAGGAAAATATCACATTAGAATAAGAAGGCCCCTTTAACAAGCTCTTCTTTGATTGAGAATATTAGACGTTTATGATTTAAAAGTTAAGCCACTACAACGTTACATAAAGAGATGCTATGTGCATTCAACAACTTTGGTTTGTTTGGATTGTACATGGTAAAAGGTAGAGTGTTTGGAACAAATCAAATATGTGCCATTTTGCCAAATGAAGGCTTGTCTTCATTCTCAGCTCTTCTATTTTTATCATTTTTAGAACAATGCTGAATCTTTTCTTCCCCTGTCTTCCCTTCTCATTTAAATTTAGTTCAGTCTTAAGGAATAATTAGTTACAGCCACATAATAAAAAACACTTGGTAACAAGATATACATAGAATATTATAGGATTATCATGATTTTTTTTGTTGTTTTCATTTTACTTTAATCTATCTTTAGATTATCTTTTACCTTTGGAAAAAGTCTTAATAATAGGCTATCTCATTGCTTTATTAATTAATCAACTGCCAATGTAATGGTAGCTAACTCAAAAAGCCTTTGCTCTTTTGGATTCTGTATCTTTGAAATGATCTTTTGTTATATTCTATTTTCTTTGTATATCTTTGCATTCTATATTTATCAAAACCACATTTTAAAGAAATAAATCAAGAAAAAAAATATTTTTCACCACATATTTATCTCCTAGCTTATAGCTGGGATCTCTTGCAAATGGAAACAGAAATATTTTAAGACTTAGTAATTTTAATGTCAGAGTGTCTAGTAGTATTGAGGTATGTGATTTTTTTTAAAGGTAGAGAGAAAAGAGAAGAGAGAAAAACAATTTCATATGCATATAAATAAGTACTTATTCCCTTGGAAGGTACAGGTTAAAGGTGAAATCCAAAATATTTTTTTAATAGTGTCTCATTCTTCAGTGTTATTAGATTGCTTACTTCCCAAATCCCTACAATCAGCATATTGAACTTTGTTTTTTACTGATTTTTTTTCTTTCTTTCCATAAAGCAGACCAGCCCTAAAGCTGTTTAGGGCCCTAAGGTTTCTAGGATATGATCTTCCCCCATCTTTTTTCTATCTGGAGATATAGAGGGGAAAATGTTAGTATGAGGGCAATTCTCTCCTTTTCCTACAAGTTTTCTTGAACTATGCTTTTTGAGTAAGTAATCAGGACTTATTACTGCTATTTGAAATTATAATTACCTTACCAAGAGCCCTTTCTATGCTGAGAAACAGACTATCTGCTTTTATTTTTGAAATAAATATTTATATTCCTGATGAATTCCAAAGATTTTCAGAGTGAAGAAATTAAAAATTTGAAAGATTTACCTCTTCAGTTTAGAAGCTTGGGTCAATTTACCAACAAATTGTCTGACTATTCTTGCCTAGAAAGGCTATTTGATTTCCTTATTTTATTCTCTGAGAAAAGAAAGAAATCTGATTCTACAAGGACTGCTAGTTGCTTTAAGAATTAATTTCCCTGTTCTAATTTTCTATACCCAAAAGGAATCCAGCTTTTTGGCCTAGTTTATTTAGCTTTCTATGGAAACAAAAATTCACATTGTGTGGGTGGGGATGGGTTTTAGAGAACCTCAGGCATAAATGGATTAAGTACTGTTCATAGCTCTTTAGACTTTCTGTCACTTCTAAGAAACATTTATTTTAAATGAGGCTGCCCAAGAGATCCATTAGTGAAGAAATATGCTTAGGTGCCGTAAAGCACTAAGTTATATGCACAAACTTTTGATAACTTTAACCCTGTACTAAGTGTTTCCAGGGTATAAAAGTTCCTGCTTCTGTTTGAAACAAGCACGCACATAACATTCTCTAGTGTAAAATATTTAGATGTACATGATCCTTGTAACTGAAGATATCACATTACGAAATAATCAAATTTGTCATTAGTTCTGCATTTGAAATTAAGTTGTTCAATTCTGGGCTCCTGGGTGATTCAGTGGGTTAAGTGTCTGCCTTCAGCTCAGGTCACCATCCCCAGGGTCCTGGGATCCAACCCCATGTGGGGCTCCCTGCTCAGTGGGAAGCCTATTTCTCCTTCTTCCCCTGCCCCTTCTGCCACTCATGTGCATGCTCTCTTTTTCTCTCAAATACTTACATAAAATCTCAAAAATAAAAAGCAATTAAGTTGGTCAATTTTGCCAGCTACTTACTTTTACATAATAGGAACTGAACTCAGAATATTATAGCTCCTCCATCTTATATTGTTTTTTAATATTCTATATATAAGACTTAAAATACTAATATTATAAAACAACTCACTGATAAATAATGTAGAAAAGAGCTCATTAGAGCAAAACTCAAATTATGTTGTGGATTAAAAGATAAACTGAAGCATATTAAACTTTCTGAGGATGTATTTGAATAAGCATCAGTTTGAATCACAGTGTCAAACCAAATGTGGTTAAGGGTCACTCTGCTAACAGAGCTAGGAGAAGACTTTTATAGAGCAGATGGGGAAGCAAAGCAAGAAAATTATTTGTCTGTAGCTTAAGTGGGTACCTTATTTGGGAAAGCCTGGTTGGCTTCACAATTGTGATTGGTTGTTCATAGATTTTTTTTTTTTTTTTTTAACCTTGGGGCATTTATAGGAATTTAGTATCGCTTAGGTTTCAGTTTACTTAAGTAGTCTGCATAGGCATTAGAGCCACCTCATACTAATGGCATCCTTGTTTAATTACTTTAATACATACGTCTGCAGGGTAGAATATCTTGCAAAATGTATCTACTCTTAAGGCCTGGATGAATAGAAGAGAGAGAGCTTGTCATACAGTAATTTTATGAGTTCTTTTTTTTAGATCAAGGAGTAGATATATGAATTATATGTGATAAATAGAGAAAGCTTCACCACTTGTAGTGTCTTGCTCAGTGAAGGGTTTTGGTTAAACAAAAATCAGTTGCCCTCTAAAGGGTTGTCAGGGAAGACTCTCATGACCCATAAGCTATTTGTTCTAAGAATGTTAATGTTGGATATGGTATGGTAAAGTCCAGTGAGGACCCTGGAGGAAGCCAGAGCTAGACTTGGAAAAACAAAATTTATTATATTCACAGGACTCAATAAAGGAGTAAACACATGTCACACAGGGCCACAGGGAAAATGATAGGTTTTCATCAAGTGGCAGAAGATAGGGTGAGGGAAAAGCCTGAGCCAGTGCCTTTATTGTTTTTGTTTTTGTTTTTGTTTTTTGTGGGAAAGGCAAGGTAGGGCAGAGTAGAGTTGGGGATTAGGTATTTGGAATAACTCCTATAGGTTTTAGATTGTAGAGGTGGTCTCCAGTTGCCTGGCATCTAGAAACAATTATCCCAGAGCTCTGGGATAATTAAGGGCAGGGAAAATATTTTTTTGGTATACTAGAGAGTTAAATAAGGAAGTAGGTGGAGCCATTGACTCAGATTTGCATATAAAGACATGCACTAGGCTCAGGCCCCTTTGCTACCTCTAATCTGCTAGCCCTGGGAGGTGTAATCTCTCTCAGGCCAGTAAGTATGCTGGCAAAACATCAGAAATTACAGAAAATAAAAGTAAAAGGGCTGGTTTCAGTCCTTGGTCCATGCAACATTGGGCAATGAGTAATTCCTAAATATTGGGTTCCTTTTCAGTAATACAAAAATGAAAATATTTGTCTTGCTTTGTTAGATTGATGAAAAACAATTAAGTTAACATTTGTGAAAAAGCTTTGACAAGTATAAACTTAATATACAAAATAGTTACCCTCAGGAGACAGTGAATCCAAGATACCCTTGAAGTTTATAAAAGAGAGAACCCTTTGGTGTACAACTGATTCTTGCTTAACCAAAACTTCTCACTGAGTAGAATACTCCAAGTTACAAAACTTTTCCAATTGTCAGTTTGTAATTTATCTGTTCACTCCTTGATCCAAAGGAAGGACTTACAAAACTACCATGTGACAGAAGAAACTCTCCATTCTACTCATCCAGGCCAGAAGAATGGATACAATTTGCAAGATATTCTACTCTGCAGAAGCATATGTGGTTTAATTTTTGCAATACTGAGCTCTTTTATACATTATGTATTAGTAAACTGTTTTATGTTGGTCTTTTAAGTCCTATATAAAAGTATTTTAAAAAGCATGAAATTAAGGAGTCAGAGTATTTTGGGTTCAGTACCTATTATGTAAAAGCAAGCAGCTGACAGAGTTGACTGACTTAATAACAGAATTAATAACAGGCTTGATACAGATTTTCATCTTGTTTCTGCAATAGCCGGGTATATGTACATCTAAATACTTCACAGTTATAGAATAATTATGTGTTTGTTTTACATAGGGGTGAAAACTTCTACCCATTGAACATAGGTGGTGCAGGGTTATAGTTGCTAAAAAGTGTGTGCATATAGACTAGTCTTACATATTAATTGGTATTCATTCTTCTCCTTGAAAGAAAACTTGAAGCCGTCTGACCAAGAAATTCTGGGGTCTAACCCACAGTGTTGTACAGAAGGAAAGTGTAGGATCTAAGCTCTTTAAAGAACTTCATCACTTCTTATTTGGCTCCATCCTCCAGTGGTTGTACTGTGCCCCTGGTATGTTCAACCTAGGTTAATGGAAGGGCCAAAATTGGCAGCTTTTTGTGGCAGGGAAGGGCACAGCTTGACATGAGGTCTGGGATGCTCATATACGTGCATATGTGAAGTCTTTCATGACATGGGATAGAGCTAGAATCAGGGAAGGAAATAGAAGTGGGACTGACTAAGGTTAAGGGCTGTCTCTCTATGAGCTACACACGCTAACATAAAACTCAGAGGACAAGTAATCTATTTGATTTTTTAAATCTTACATTTAAAATTTTTAAATTTTAATTCCAGTATAGATAACATACAGTATTACATTAATTTTAGGTATTCAATATAGTAATTCCACAGTTCCATACATTACTCAGTACTCATCAAGATTGAGTACTCTTACTTCCCTTCACTTATTTCATCCATCCCCCTACTCACCTCCCTTCTAGTAACCATCAGTTTGTTCTCTATAGTGAAGAGTCTGTTTTTAAGTTTGTTCTCTTCCCCTTTCCCCTGCTCTTTGTTCATTTGTTTTGTTTCTTAGATTCCACATATGAGTAGAATCATATGCTATTTGTCTTTCTCTGACTGGCTTGTTTCATTTAGCATTATACTCTCTAACTCCATTCATGTTGTTGCAAATGGAAAGATTTCATTCTTTCTTAAGGCTGAATAATATTGCATTGTATGTATATACCATATCTATATCCATTTAGCTATTGAGAGACATGGGTTGCTTCTTTAGTTTGACTATTGTAAATAATGTTGCAATAAACATAGGCGTATATATATCTCTTCGAATTAGTGTTTGCCTGTTCTTTGGGTGAATACCCAGTAGTGAAATTACTGGATCGTAGAGTACTTCTCTTTAATTTTTTGAGGAACCTCCATACTGTTTTCCACAGTGGCTGCACCAGTTTGCATTCCCACCAACAATACAAAAGTGTTCCCCTTTCTCTTCATCCTCACCAACACTTGTTGTTTTTGTGTTTTTTATTTTAGTCATTCTGACAGGTGTGAGATGATATTTCATTGTGGTTCTGATTTGTATCTCTCCAATGACAAGTGATGTTGAACATCTTTTCATGTGTCTGTTAGTCATTTGTATGTCTTCTTTGGAGAAATGTCTCGCCAAGTCTTCTGCTCATTTGGATTATTTGTTTTTCTGGTGTTGAGATGCATATATTTTTTTAATATATTTTGAATACTAACCCTTTATCAGATATGTCATTTGCAAATGATTTCTCCTCTTCAGTAGGTTGTCTTTTATTTTTGTTGGTTGCTTCTGTGCAGAAGCTTTTTATTTTGATGTAGTACCAAAAGTTAGTTTTTTCAAAGGCCAAGTGTTTTTGTTTTGTTTTGTTTTTAAGATTTTATTTATTTATTTGACAGAGATCACAAGTAGGCAGAGAGGCAGGCAGAGAGAGAGGGGGAAGCAGACTCCCTGCTGAGCAGAGAGCCTGATGCAGGGCTTGATCCCAGGACCTGAGATCATGATCTGAGCTGAAGGCAGAGGCTTTAACCCACTGAGCCACCCAGGGGCCCCTAAGGGCAAGTGTTTTAAATTTGAACCTGACCTTCCATGGTTTTATGAAGGTATCTTTGCAATGTAGACAAAGAGAACATACTTAGAATTTGATCTGATTTAAAGAATGTCTTATCATTTTAACATATTTAGACATCTGATCTGTGAGCCCTCATATTCCCATTCTTGTGGAGTATACCACAATTTAAGAGGCCTTATTTATTTTAATACTTGAAAATTATAGCAAAAAGTTTATGGAACTGTGTAAATGAAAATATAACTGTGTATATGCAATATTTCTGAAGGCTATATTATGATTACAATATAATACTATCTCTGCATCTGCTTATTTTAATATTTTTAGTAAAATTCATAGTCTTTTAGATCTTATACTAATATTAAATTGATATTCTTTTTTGATTAGTCAGATTCAATTTTAAAAATCTAATTTTAGTTGCTTTCCATATTTTTGAATAAGATGAACTTTAACATTTGATCTCTTTTAACTATTTTGGTATCCAAATCTAATTCTGACTTCTTTTTTAAAAATTAAAGAGAGAAGAAATGCTACTGACCTCTGAATATCACAAATTTAACCCAGAAAGTGATGCACCATTTTATTAAGAATCTTTATGGAGTGTCTTTGAGAAGAACCACATTTCTCATTCTCTGTGTATATTTTGTCATTTCTTCATCCCTTGGTTCAGATAACTTTTTATTCAGTGAATGTATGTTATATTATTCACATTTCTGACCTTTCTTTCCATCAAAACATTTTCCCCCAAACCCACACATTTTTAAATAAAGATACGAAATGAGCAGATTTTTTTTTTTTGTCACAAGAGGCAATTTTTGACATTTTAGTTAAATCTCGTATTTTGGGAGAATTGGTTGTAATGACCATGGTTAATACTTTTTATTAATATGAAGGGGTGTACTGTGAAGGTGTCAAAATATAATTATTCAGACAAAATTTATTGAGAATATAGTTCCATACTCCTATGTGGGAGAGTAGAGAATGCAACGTAGACCATAATAATTATATGCATTTCCTGAGAAACAAAACCACTTCTGATTAGAAAATTTTCCAAAATTAGAATAATCCTTGGTTAAGTACCTCAGAGTTTCTCCAATGGGTGAAATCCTTATAATTTGGGGTACTGATTTCATTAGTTTGTAGATTTTATTATTTGCATCTTGTTTCACTGCTTATATTCTGAATGGTTAGTTTGCCTTTAAAATGAGCTATGAGGGGTGCCTGGGTGGCTCAGTGGGTTAAAGCCTCTGTCTTCGGCTCAGGTCATGATCCCAGTGTCCTGGGATCGAGCCCCGCATCGGGCTCTGCTCAGCAAGGAGCCTGCTTCCTCCCTTCTCTCTCTGCCTGCCTCTCTGCCTACTTGTGATCTGTCTGTCAAATAAATAAAATCTTTTAAAAAATAAATAAATAAATAAATAAAATGAGCTATGATAGTGCTGGTTTGCCTTAAACTTAAATGTAAGAGTCAGATAAGACCTATGATCACTAGGGTGAAAAACATTTAGATGGGTAATTGCATGTATCTTTATGAGATTATTGGATAACTCTTATGTTTATCAAGGGTGTTTTGCAAAATTATACCCACAGTTCCAAAGGAACTTACTGTTTCTCCTGGAAAATATACTACAAAGTTCAAGTTAGCAGCTTATAAACGAAATTTTTAGATGCAGATTGTTTTTGAGATTGCATGATAAGATAAATGATTTCTTTGTAGAAATGTACAGTAGATACTGAAAGTGGTTAGCATCGTTACTGTCCTGTTGACTGAAGAAAGTAGCTATTCTAATGGAAACTGCTAATTGAAATTCAACTAGTCTTGATTAAGTGACTCTCTATAGCCAATTAAAGTAAGAAACTGCAAACAGGGTGTGTTAAATAATCTTATTATAAATCACTGAAGTATGATATTAAGAAATAAAGTACTTAATCACTATAGAAAATAGTTTATTGTTTCCAGGATACTTTAATAGAAATGAGAAACTATGATGACTGGCATGTTTTCCCAAAAAGGTTATAAAATTACCAGACTTTTTTTTTTTAATCTATTGAAAATTATCACTGTTACTAAACAAATAAAACACAATAACATTCTCAATTTGTAATTTGTAATTAATATTTAGATGTGTAAATACCAACAATGCCAGTTTATATCAAGATACTTGGGATTTTTATTAAATTTGTAAAAAAGGATAAACAGTTTTTCTATGCAAATAAATGGCAGAATGCTCAAAGTCCACATGTAGAAGTGAAGATAATGCAGTGATGCCCTCAGAGTGAAAGCTAAAGTGCTTAAAAAGCTTATAAAGGCTCTATTTTTGTTCTTTCTCTTCTCTGTCCTGTTAGGTAGTGTGTGTCCAGTGCCCATTCATACTGTTCCTAAGCTACATCTGTATACTCCTAAGGATATTTGTACTTACTATTTCCTCTTGGCAAGGTTCACTCTCACCTCCAAGACATCACTTGAACGTCACCACCTCAGTAAGGCGTTTTCTGGCCACCTGATTTAAAATGTCAACGCTCTTCTCCATCTCCTTGCCTTAATTTTCCCCATTGTACTTTCTACCATATTTTTCAGCTGACTCATTTAAAGGTTTTATCGTCTCTCCTCACTTGAAGTAAGCTCCAAAGAAGCAGGGTTCAGCTGGTTTGCTGCTATATTCCTGGTGTCCAGAATAGTGTCTCATAAGTATTTCTTGAATAAATCTATGGCATGTCAGATAGACATGCAAATATTTAATTGAATACTGCTAAATATATGTCACTTTGTGGCAAATTGGATATGGAGGCAGGTGGGTAACCACTGTATATGTGTCATCAGTCTATTTCTTTAATCATATAGTGGATGTTATTTTACTTCATACAGTGTACCAGGAACTATTTATTTGCTTTACGTATATTAAGTAAATTATGCCTGACAACAACCCTATGAAACATGTACCATTATCAGCTCCATTTTACAATTAAGGAAACAAGAGGTGAAAGTAAGTAGCCCTTAGTTATACAACTAATATTTAGGAAAGCAAGGTTCACACCAGGGCAGATGGTATGTCCAGAACCTACACTCTTAACCAGAGGTTCATGGCTAAAATCCTTCTGCATTGTTTCTTTGAATACTTTCATTTCCATCCTTTTTATTTATGTTTCTTTGCAAGAAACAAAATTTTGGAAGTAATCATATCTGTTTAACCCACTGTGGTTTTATAATCATTTCAATTTTTTTTCTTTTTGCAGTGGGATGCTATCACTGAAATGGATGAACACAATAGGCCCATTCATACGTACCAGGTGTGCAACGTAATGGAACCAAACCAAAACAACTGGCTTCGTACGAACTGGATCTCCCGTGATGCAGCTCAGAAAATTTATGTGGAAATGAAGTTTACACTGAGGGATTGTAACAGCATCCCATGGGTTTTGGGGACTTGCAAAGAAACATTTAATCTGTATTATGTGGAATCAGATGAGTCCCATGGAATTAAATTCAAGCCAGGCCAGTATACAAAGATTGACACAATTGCTGCTGATGAAAGTTTTACCCAGATGGATTTGGGTGATCGTATCCTGAAACTAAACACGGAAATTCGTGAGGTGGGGCCTATAGAAAGGAAAGGATTTTATCTGGCTTTTCAAGATATTGGGGCATGCATTGCCCTGGTCTCAGTCCGTGTATTCTACAAAAAGTGCCCCTTCACTGTTCGAAACTTGGCTATGTTTCCTGACACCATTCCAAGGGTTGATTCTTCTTCTTTGGTTGAAGTAAGGGGCTCTTGTGTGAAGAGTGCAGAAGAGCGTGATACTCCTAAACTATATTGTGGAGCTGATGGAGATTGGCTGGTTCCCCTTGGGAGGTGTATCTGCAGTACAGGATATGAAGAAATCGAAGGTTCTTGTCACGGTAAGAGTGAAACACTCAATTTATCATGCATTTAAGTGACATTTTAAACAGGTAAATTTGTTTTACATGTATTTTCAAATAATACATTTTCAAATGCTATTATTGGCAGAATTGATTGTGGAAGAAATTATGAACTATAATATAGTTTCTTATTATTTTTCCTCCTAGAAAGGGTATATGAACATGTATAATAAATTGTATACCATAAGTGTTCCTCCATATTGAGGAAATGGTTAAGCCATATGAATGGCTATAATCACCTAATTTTTTAAAGTAAAACAACATCAATAGCAGGAACAAAAAACAAAAGGGATTCAAAATGGACATTTGCTCAGCTTTCATGTTTGATGACCTATAGAGAATGTGTCATTTAAAGATAGTTTGAAAACAATTATTTCTTTCATGTTTAATTGTCTAATTGAATAATACCTAGATAAGATGAAGTTATATTTAAATAAGTGAGGAATTCGCATATATGTTTCAAAAACATACAGGATAGTTTATGCAGGTGTTATGTGTTTGGTGATTGAATACTGTGTCAGATCTTAATTTATCTTTTGCTACTATTCTTTAAAGACTTATTTATTTGAGAGAGTGAGAATGCATGCATGCATGCACGTGCACACATACACACACACACACACACACACACTCATACACACATGTGTGGCAGGGAGGGGCAAAGGAAGAGGGAGAGACAGTTACCATCCTGGATCCTGAGATCACTACCTGAGCGGAAACTGAGAGTTGGACACTTAACAGACTGTGCCACCCGGGTGCCCCTATCTTTTGCTACTAGTAAATACAATTTCCTGCCATATAACAAATTACTTTTTAGTTGTTGTAATAGTAGTAATTGTGTAATATCTGTCAGGAAATATTAACACAACACAATGCTAATTGGGTTTAGAACCATACCTTTCACATTGTTATGATAATAAAATATCTATAATTTTCAAGATGGAAGATTTGTTTCTTTATATGTGAATCATTTTGTGGGACTTACTGATCTAATAAATTTATACATTTAGAAGTTCAAAAAATTTTACATAAAGATATTATACATCAATTGTGTTTGGATTTAGGACTTGTAATCAAAATATAAATATAGAAATAAAATTATGGCTTGAGAAATCGTAACACAATACAGATATTTCCCTCTTAATGGTAGATGGTTTATAAGTTTGTTTTCTGTAGTGCCATATTGAATTTACTGACTTCTTTGTTGCTGCTATATTCATGTTCTTTAAAAAGGATAAATAATAAATAAGAAAAATAAGAAAAAATATACTCATATGCATGTAAAGATCATGAAAAATACGTGTGAATTTTTAAAGGTTTTATCTATTTATAAAACACTTGGGTTCTTGAATGTGGAAACTCACTCGAGTTTCCAATGATGGTTATGTTTGGTTGTTTAAAATACTAATATTTGCATAGAATCTGTAGTATAATTTTTATAAAGCATGAAACAGCTTTCCTCCACTATTTAATTGTTAAAAGATCTTTCATTGATGTTTACCAATATAGATTGAATTAAAATTTTATTCACCCATAATAAGGATTTAGAATGGAATAGTCAGAAATTATTCTTTGACGGGACTTTCTAAAATGTTTCTATACACTGGAAAATAAACTAAAGAAATATTAGCATAATCAGTAGGATAAAGAGGGTAACAAGAGCTGAGGATAAAACATTACACAATGCTAACCATGTAGTTTTGCCACATTTGAAATTAGGTCGATGCTGGACATTCATTGATAAAAGTATGGCTAAAAAATTTAAAATATGCAAAGAATAATTCTTAGGACTTGTGTGATTAGCTTTTATTAAATATTTGTATTTTTATATCATTGATCACAGAATAAGAGGTAGTGACAATTACTGATGGCTAGAGGTTTTTTCTTAATATGTTTACTCTGTGAATTTCATTCTTATTTATATGCCTTAAAATTCTTTCATTTGTTGGTAAAGATGATTTTGGACAAATGATAATTATTATCAGCCTGTGTAGAGCTACTGGTAGAGTCATCTGTCTTTATGGCTTGTTATCCTTTTAAAATTTATTTGATTGTAGAAACATGAAGGAGTGGGTACAGTATAAATGTTCATCATCTCCTTATAGTGGATGGCAGATATTGGAAGAATTAAGCTTGAATTCTAAATCCATGGCTTATTAGCTTTGAAATCACAGTTTCCTTATCCATAAATAAAGTAGTGGTTCTAATCAACTCATGATAAAGTATATGGAGAACTAATAAAAACACGCGCATCTGCTTGTTTCCAATTTAATACAACAAACTGCTATTTACAAACACAGGGGAAGCCGGAGTGGATGTAGAGACCTCATTTTTAGAAAGAGGTATCTTGCACTACCACTACTTGCCCTACCAGTCTCCATTTGAGAATACTTATTTAAGTGTCTGTTTTTGATGTTTTGCATTGCTTCTTTATTTCCTTTTGATAATTTTTATCAGATTCTATTGCCATCTGTCAACAACTTATTTCACAACAAAATATTTGAATTACATGTAAGCTCAATGGCCAATTAATTAGAACTTACATGAATAAAATCATAGCTCAAATAGTATATGGTCACATATGTAATGTGAGATATATGTGTGTGTGTGTGTATGTGTAATTAGAGAAGAAAAAACAGCACCTCTGTATCATTCCTGTGGTCTGTTTTGTTAGAACACCTAATTTATTTGAGCTATTACTATTTCTGAGTAACTACTTATCTGTTAAGCATTTTGGTAAGTGGTATGTTTTAGTTTTCTATTGTTACTGAGATAAAAGAACCCAAAACTTACTAGCTTAAAACCATCCTATTTTATTATTTCTCAGGGCTCAACTGGGTAGTTCTTTTGTTTTAGGGTAAGCAAAGATCACTAATGCAGCTGAATCCATCTGTGAGATTGATCAGAGCTAGAATGTCTAAGATGACCACTCCTCTTCCAGAGTTTCATTGTCTATGGTGTCTCATCATTTAAGAATCTAGTCTAAGATATTTTACAGTACTGTGGCTGCCTTAAGAGGAGTTTTTCACATGGCCAAATAAATAGTGACTATATGAGGGGGTATACTCTACAAGTGGGTGAATACTAGGAAGTATGTTTATAGAGAGCTGCCAGTGTGACAGTATACCACAGTCTACTCTGGATTCTCATAATTAATGTCCCTCTTCATGCACAAAACCCCGCATCCTCCCAAACATTTATTCCATTATGGGATCATGTTTCAACAGAAGAGCATCATTAAAAATCAGGTCCAGATGTAAATGAAGCTTCATAGCTCAAGTTCCTCTTGACCTGGACAACTAAGAACTAAAATGATAAGTTATTGTTCCTCACACACAGTATACATGGGATAGGGACAGGATAATTGTGAAAGATTCTCCCATTCCTAAGAGCTGGGAACACAGCAATCACTGGTCCACTGTGATTCTGAAATCCAGCTGAAAGTAGTCTGGATCTCTTATCGTGAAGGCAGGGAATGTTCTTCAGTTGGATCCCAGTTCTACCCCCGGGATTGGTTCTCTGTGGTTCTTCGTTTCCTTCTGCGGTTCTTGGGTTTGGCCCTCTGAGTCATCCCATTTCTTCCTTCCTCCCTCCCTTCCTTCCCTTCTATTTATTTATTTTCATCCTCCTTATTTATAGGAACTGTTTGTATGTCCGTTTCACCAGGGCTGTCAGATAAAGGAGGAGTATTTTAAAAACGTGTGTAATTAAGAGTAAGAAATTTATTGATAGGAATGATCATAAGGCACTGAGAACCAAGATCTACTTAGTACTTAAAGGCAGACACTATTGGTACACCTACAGAGTGCTCTGTTTATTCTCATTTCTGTGAAATAGGAATGTTTTCTTCAGGAGGCTTGCAGTAGATCTGGTTGCTTTAGATCTGGAAAGCCCTAAGAAATGTCTTTATCCTGGGGCACTTGGGTGGCTCAGTTGGTTAAACTTCTTCCTTCTGCTCAGGCCATGATCCCAGGGTCCTGGGATGGAGCCCTGCATTGGGCTTCCTGCTCAGCAGGAAGCCTGCTTCTCCCTCCCTCTCTGTCACTCCCACTGCTTATGCTCTCTCACTCGCTCTTTCTCTCTCAAATGAATAAACAGAATCTTTAAAAAGATATCTTTATCCACATTTTATAAATCAGAATGCTAAATTACTGAGAACAGAATTTTATTACTTAGAGTCACTCAGTAATTGATATTAGAACAAGAACTAAAGCCTAAATATTTTTTCTTTGTGTTTTTCCTCCTTATTTCCATTTTTTCCCCTGTTCCTCAATTTTCTCTTTTTGTTTCTCTTTCATTTCCTCATTCCAGGCATCCATACCCTTATCTTGATGATTTAACTTTTCCTGCCTATTCAACAGTTTAGCAGAGCCCTAAGTTATTAATCATTCATTAGGTCCTTTTTGTCCATGTTTATTTTTTGGAATTTGATGTGAACACAATTAGAACAGTATCTGCACATCTATTCTGAAATTCAGGCTACTGAGAATAATGGAAAAATATATGGACTTATCTGGAACTTTGATGTAGAATATGAGAAATATGAAGTATTTAATGAGGTTTTAGGGATTTTGATAATTTACTTTAAATGGATTTGAGAACTCTTGATCTGCTATGTAAGGAAAACAAAATAAGCTGGTTTAAATAGAATTTATCTATAATTACTTATACTATCAATTTGTTATGAGTAATTTGTATTTATTTGTATATAAATAACTTATCATTATATTTTATTCTAAAACTTGTACTACTGAGTCTTAGAACATGTGATTCATTTCTCTATCATATTGTGAAGGCATATCTAAATACAAATTCTAGAAACCTAAAGAGTGAGGTTCTCTTATTCTTGCTATCATTCAGCTTTAAATAGACATAAATAGTACATTAAGCAGATATGCTAAAATTTAAAACCAAACACTAATTTAGTTTATTCTGTTATATATAATAAGCAGTTTTTTATTCTTGGCTCAAATCTCAATGTATTTTTCATAACTATTTTAATTTTATCTCATAGGTTTATAATTAAAACTATCGTATTTGGGCATATTGATGTTACAGATTTTATTGTTTTAATTGTCTTAATTTATTCCATGAAGGGTATGAATTAAAAAAATAATGTTGATTCATAAAGCATTAATTTACATCAAATAGTATTTTACTGTATATATCTAAGAATACTTTAACACTATGGAAGAAAATATTGGAAACAACATGAAAAATTGAATGCAATTTTTGTTCAGTTGTGAATTTTGAAGTGACATGAATTTCTAATAAATTCCTCTTGGATATTTATTTAAAATAAACCTCATTAAGACAAAGTGGCACTTTTACTCAGAGGTAACAAAGTTTGGGTTTTTACACCTGCTGGGAATATATATACACACATATATATATATGTACTGCAAGGATATATTCTTCAAGCCTTTAAGGATCACATGATATAATTTAACAAAATAACACTTGACTGTGGAAAAATAAAAGTTTTGAAATATTGAGGATTTTTAAAAACTATTCCTCTTTCTTAGGTATATGCTTTTATTTATTTATTTTTCTCTAGTGCTTCTTTAAAATTCAGGAGGAAAGGATGGTGGCAGTTCTCAAACTATTGCATTATTGTTCACAGATGTGAATGAGATGTACAGGGCCTTTGGTGACATAGCTATTCATTTGAGCTCCTGAAGAGTGTTGTTATTAAGGCTTCATGGCTCTGTCCTCTGCTGCAGTTCAGAAACATTTATGCTCTGTGTTTATGGTCTTCTGTCTAATCATGTTATCAGAGATGATTGTGGAAGCAGACAGCATAAAGAAATTTTGAGACACCAAGATTTGCTGGCATTAAATAAAGGGGTTTGAGGATATGATGGAAAGCTAAAAGGTGAGATTGGGATCAGAATAAAAGGGCATACTTATTGGCCCAAATAGTATTTTCACTTTCTAAAGGTTCTCAAAACTAAATATAAACTCTTACAATGTAACCTTCAATTCCAAATAAAGCTGCTTTTTCATGAAGCAATTCCTGACTTTCATCCAGGTTGAAAAGAATATGAAATCAAGAGGCTCCAAGGAGTCTAAAAATAGAAGGTATTATTTCCAAGAAAGAGTAAAGTTAAATAATTATATTTTGTTCTTCACAATTTTAAAAATAGGTTAAAACATCAACCAGCTTGAAACGATCTTTTTTGGTACATTATTTTAACCAAATTTTAACTTCAATTTTAGTATCTATTCTCCTGTCTTAAATGCTACAACTTGTATTTCTATAGAGGCTGTCCTTAATTAAGAAAAATACTTTCTTAACACAAATATTTCAAAAAGAAAATAAAATTATTTAGCATCTCTATTCACTTTTTAAATGTGGTATGCCATGCCACCCATTAAAATTGCTACTAGTTTTGAAACTTAGTTCTACCTTTTAAAGAAACAAAATTAAGAGATTTATAAACTCAACACTTAGATACATCAAGATATATTAAGTTTTTATGCTTACTATTTTTTTCTATGTTATCTCCTGTTACCTGGGTTTACCATGCTATTTGCTGAAGTGTATTTGTTGATAGATCTTTTGATATGGTACTGTAAGTATTTAAACTCTTTATTTAGTGGATATCTAAAAATATCTTTATTTTAACCTCCTTTTTCAAAGATTGTTTATTTGGGTATGGAAGACTAGGTAGTTGTTATTTTTCCTCAACATTCTGAAAATATTATTTCCCCATCCATGAGAATCTACTAAAACCATAGTTGCTAATGTTCTTCTAATTTTCATTACTTGTGAGATTATAGGTTTCATACATTTGGTCTTCAGTTACATTATGAAGTAACTGGTATGCCTTTATTTTTTCCTGATTTGCATTTTTTTTAAAGTAAGAAAGCGTGTGTATGTGTTACATTTTTCTCTATTTCTAGAATACCTATTATATATTTGTTAGAGAATTGGAATACTATCCCCTTTGTCTCTGATTTTTTTAAATACTTTAACATTAGCGCTAATGTCCAGGTTATGAATTTTCACTCTGACTACATCTAGTTAAGTTTACCTCATCTATTGAGTTATTTTTATCTTCACTGTTTTTTGCTATTCATTTTTTTTTCATTTCCTGCTTTTAAAAAAAATTCTGCCTGGTATATTTTATGATTTTTCTCTTTTATAGATGTTATTTTATTCTCTATGGCTCTTAATCACACTATAATTAATTTTTAAATCAATCTGGTCTAAATTAATTTCCTGATCTTATGCATTGGCTGTATTTTTAAGCATTAGTGTCAATTGTGTATGTACTTTGGAATTGTTACTTATAGTCTGACTTGTTTTCTGTTTCTGTATCTTTTATTTTTTAATTTGGAAGTTTTGTAGTTGCATTAATTCTGCTCCCTGAGGCCTTATATAGAGCAAACTTAAGGGCACTAATAAATTTACCAAAAACTCATGTTGGTATTCCTTGTTGACAATGATTCAGGGATCCAGGCTTCTTGCATTTAGTAGACCAACCATCTCTTCAGAGTTGTTATCTGTGTTATCTGTGTTACCTGCATCCAGCTCAGAAATTGTAAAAGGAGATTAGAGAAGGCACATGTGCTTTTTAACCAACTCATATATGAAGAGACACATCATTTTTTCCCACATACCAGCAGTGAGAACTAGTTACATGGTCACAATCAGCTGCAAATAGGGGTAGGATGTTAAATGTTTTCCCTGGCTCAGTACTAGTCACTTTCCAACAGTGATTCTCTGTCATGGAAGAGGAAGCCCCAATTTTTGTAGATACTTAGTGATCTCTGTAATAGTCTGCCATTGCACCCACAAAACATGTGTGCTCATCCTCATATATCTGGTGATACAGATTTTTCTCCATCAGGTTCAAATAGGTCTTCTTGTCGACTGGTGAGGCACAGATTGAATGAAAATCCACCTACCCTAACCTAAAATATACAGTGTTTGAAATAAATAGAAAACTCCCCTTAAGAAAGGAGAATAAACACAGCCATAGCAAAAATGGGCAGGCATTGTGCACAACCTTGGAACAGATATGACACTAAATTCACTGAGACACTTACCCATTGTTCTGGATGGCCATTGACTCCACTATCTGTGAGCTTCTTTTATCATCCTGACAACTTCTGAAGTAGCTCTGTAACTTCTGAACAGCTCTCATACTTTTATGATAATCTGTTTTGAGAGCTTGAGGACCATTTTATAGCTATAGGCTCCGAATTAGACCAGACTCATGATTTGTTGGCAATAAAATTTCCTAAAACACAAAGTAGCTTTTTTTTTTTTTTTAAGATTTTATTTATTTATTTGACAGAGATCACAAGTAGGCAGAGAGGTGGGGTGGGGGGGCGTGGTGGAGCATACTCCCCGCTAAGCAGAGAGCCTGATGTGGGGCTTGATCCCAGGACCCTGGGATCATGACCTGAGCTGAAGGCAGAGGCTTTAACCCTCTGAGCCACCCAGGTGCCCCAACACAAAGTAGCTTTTTTTTTTTTTTTTTTTTTTTTTTTTTTTTTTTTTTTTTTTTTAAAGATTTATTTATTCACTTGACAGACAGAGATCACAAGTAGGCAGAGAGGCAGGCAGCGAGAGAGAGAGGAGGAAGCAGGCTCCCCGCTGAGCAGAGAGCCCGATGCGGGGCTCGATCCCAGGACCCTGGGACCATGACCTGAGCCGAAGGCAGAGGCTTTAACCCACTGAGCCACCCAGGCGCCCCACAAAGTAGCTTTTTAATCTATTTGTCAATTCCATGTGCCAAAACTACACACAGAAGTCCACA
The DNA here is from genome assembly GCF_963455335.1 of Martes martes. NCBI lineage: Eukaryota > Metazoa > Chordata > Mammalia > Carnivora > Mustelidae > Martes > Martes martes. Next base: position 19,988 of record NW_027666494.1, read on the forward strand.
CCCAAAGTCCTTTCTTTGACATAGTTTTCACGTGTGTCTTATCTATTAATGTATCTATTTGCTACTTTATTCATGCGCTTCTGTCAACTTAATGGCAACTAAATTGAAGTCATTATAAAATAGGGGTGGAAAGATCTTAGACACAGAGCTGAATCTCTTGGTTTAACTAGGATGTCTTAATCTATTTTTGGTACTCAAGATGTTCTTTTCTTAGTTTTGTCTCCATTCTAAGAGGCAAGAATCATCTTTTTATAATCCCGAAAACACAATGTTCTATACTCTTCTATTCCTTTCTTTTTTTTTTTTTTTTTTTTTTTTTTTTTTTCAGTTTTCAACCCAGCTAGTATTCCTTGAGCTCATCTGTTCCTGGAAATAGCTTGTTAGATGCATCAAGTTTCAGTCAACACAAAGAAATTAGCACTTGACCTGCCTTCCAAGTTATTGCAGATATAATTTTACCAAGAAAGTTAGGACTGTATAATGTAGGTTTCTATAGTCTAGTTTCATATTTCAGTTTTACATATCATTTGGCTTCTGACAGTTAAGCTAATACTACATGTTTTAGGTTTTTGTTTTGGGTATTTCCCAATTGAAGAAGATATATATTTTTAAGAGAATATGTATGTTTATTTAAAAGCTGAAAAGACAAAATTCCAAATTCTAGAACCTTAACATGTAGTTTATTTTTCATTTATATTAGAATCCGAAGTGTTTCTGGTTGTTGACTGCTTTGTAGAATTCTACAGTTTCCACTTGTTGCTTCATTATTACATATGGCTTTATAGTCATCTGTATCCAATGAGTGGAAGAAGGAGAACATATAGAGTGCATACCTTTTTCTTAAAAGTTTTGGCATAGAAGTGACATAATTTTACCCACATTTGCCACACTTGTAAAAGTTATATATTCTATAGAGTAAAAGCTTTTTAGTGTGAGATTTACTATTAAGCTATAATGTCCAGTACATATAATCAGGAATTTTTATCAACAGATAAGCAGTATGTAAGCTATGTAACAGGGTTACATCAAACCAAATTAAAACTAAGCTAATCGTATGAAATTAAAGATTACAAGAAAAGTTACTCTGGGGTGGCTCAGTTGGTTAAGCATCTGCCTTGGGCTCAGGTCTTGATCTCAGGTCCTGGGATCAAGTCCGCATGAGATCCCTGCTCAGTAAGGAGCCTACTTCTCCCTCTCCCTCTGCCCCTCCCTCCTGTTTGTGCTCCTGCACTCTCTCTCTCTCAAATAAATAAATAAAATCTTAAAAAAAAAAAAAAGAAAAGTTACTTGCATACATCCAAACCCTTTTTTTTTTTTCATGGAAAAAAATAGGATTCAACTATTTTAAAGAAGGGGGTGATTATTTCTACATAGCATCCACAAATAGCAGCAGAGAACATTCAGGATAAACCTCCCAGTGGAATTTATGTAGTAGTACATTGAAGACATAATGACAGAATTTTACCAGAGAAGAGAAAGAGCTCACTTTTTGTTTTATACAAATACAATATAATAACAAAATATTGTATTTATTAAATATGCATATAATTCATATTAAATCATATTCCAGGCATCATAAGAACTATAAATAGTAAAATTATAATGCCATACATCTTAAAATTTGAGAATAATTTTATGTTATAAATTTTTTCATTATATATTCATAGCTGGCATTGGAACTATAGAGGTATGATTGACTGTATTCTCCATATGAACAAAAGTATAGTAATTTGCATTTTCAGATATTTACATATTTAAGCTCTATGGAAGTATATTTCAAAGGACAACATAATTCTAAGAAAAACAAGCATCAAAGGAAAAACCTGATGCAGAAAAAAGGAATGGGTGAGACAAAGTAGAAGAAAAAGTTATCCGATATAAATACATTTAATATGTTTACTTTGGTTTAACATACCTTGTGATCCTTTGTGAGAAAAACATCCTTGATTTCATTTATAATAATAGTTACTAAAGTTACCTGGGAGTTAGTTATAAATTCAAATACACATTGTGATGACATTAGGGGACATCCTTAATATTTTTGAGTCCTTTGAAATAATGTCTTAGAATTAAATAGATAACTGATGTTCTCAATTACATACATAGCCTTGAAGAAGTAATTCTTTTATTTTACTTGTTTTTTTTTTCCTTTTTTTACATATAATACTATATAGTAGAAAAATTTAGTAATAGATATAGGTTCCCATCATGATTCTGTATGAACAATAAACTTTGATAACCAGTTATTATTTTCAGTCTGAGTTGAGACAAACTATCTGTTTTCAGAATGAGTTCCAATAGATAAGGAATATAGTATTTAGTCTCAGTTTTACAGGGAACTGTAGAGTGGTGATAAATTTAAAGGGATGAAGATTTCCAATTGCCAGTTGCTATATACAAGAACTATCACCATATAAAGAAGCATGCAGTACCAAAATTGATGGGAACTCTGGGAGTATAAAAACAAGCTCTGCTTTATCTTCAACAGTGGACAAGGAGAAAGCAAGATTTATTCCTATTATTTGACAGCATCAAAAGTGACTGCTATAAAAATCATGAAAACCTCTTGAAAGATTCAAACTCTGTTTCTTTGGACAGAGATAAACAACCATTGTTTTGGATAGAATTCTTTAAACAGAATCACTGTATTTTTTTTTTGTCTTTTTATTAAGATGACTAATACCCTAATTTCTTTGTTTTACTTCTATTCCTGTTTTAAAAGTTAGCTACAATTCAGGTTGGATTATTTTTAACCATACCACAGTGAAAAAGCTTATAGTATTTAGCTCTATGTTAACCAATTAAATATTTTTAATAAAATTAATTATAAAGATTTTAATTGGTAAAACTTTGAAATGGCAATGACTTTGGATTATGTGAGAGCTTTCCTAGAGATTTTTTGTTAATTTACTAATTGCATTATGACCAAGAGCATACTCTTCTTAAAGTTTAATTATATGTGGCTATATTTATAAGTAATTACAGATTGCTTAATGTGAACAAATTTGCCATGCATATGAAATACTGTATTTAATTGTGTACTTTCCAAAAGTATTCTGTAAGTAGCATACATTAATTAGGTAATATTTTTATTCATGATGGTTGCTAAATTTTTTAAAAGTTCTTTGGCTTCTTGGGGCGCCTGGGTGGCTCAGTGGGTTAAGCCTCTGCCTTCGGCTCAGGTCATGATCTCAGGGTCCTGGGATCGAGTCCCACATGGGGCTCTCTGCTCGGCAGGGAGCCTGCTTCCTCCTCTCTCTCTCTGCCTGCCTCTCTGCCTACTTGTGATCTCTCTCTGTCAAATAAACAAATAAATTCTTAAAAAAAAAAAAGTTCTTTGGCTTCTATTGAGGTGACTGTAAAATTTCTTTATAAACCTATTTATGAGATATAATAATATAGCTCCTTAGAAGACCCACCTTTGATTCAATAATATTATCTAGTCTTGATGCATTATTACTTTCATGTTGAGTTGTACATTCTTCTTAAATTTTTAAAACATTGGCAAAAGGATATTCTGTCTAATGCAATTAAGTACAAATGTGTTTTGAGTGATGTAAAGAACAGAATAATTCTTAGATGAGAAACTGTGTTCCTGGATGAGAAACTTAAATATTTGGAAGGTATAAATGTTAATTTAGAATTACAAACAAACCACACTCAGAATTCTTATTGTTTTAGTCATTTTGAACTCATAGAAAGAGTTAAAAATTTTATATGAAATAATAAATGGAATGACACATGGTTTATTTGAAAAGAACAGTAAAGATGAGCAAGAACCCTGGCAGATATTAAAATCTATTCAAGGGAAAGTATTTAAAATATGTAGTATTAACTCCCAAAGAAAAATATTTGTCAGTGGTACCAAGTAGAAAGGGAAAAAATAGACTAAATTACATGAAATAGTTCAATCTGTGGTAAAATAGAATTCATTAATGGGGAAAATAGATGGGTTATTTAATACAGTGGCTCTTATTTAATAGGGGTTGAGATTGGGGAGTGTAGAGCAATAATGATTTAGGTGTAGGGCACACACTACTACTTCTTACTAAGTCCCAGAAGAGTTACCTTAACTGTTGAGGTAATCTATCTTTAGAATGTGCATAATTAACCTCCACTGTACCTTAGTTTAGGAAATCTATGGGAATAGCAGTCCCACAGAGAATTTCTTGTTGCAATAAAATGAAACCTAAGGCAAAGTTACAACTAGAAGATGCTAATTTGTAAGATACAAATTAGGATTTTCATAGAAATTCACAATTATGATGAAACAGTAATTTTTGAGGCAAAGAGAAACATTACTAAAGTATGAAAGGAAGAGACTTTACAGCCAAAATTGTTTTTTTCATTTGTTTTTTAAGAAGGCATCATCTAGGTATTAAACATGAAATTTAGTCAATCAAAGGAAAATCTTAGATTATTTTGATATTGTTAAAGAAAAAATATCAGACACTTATTAAATAACTATAAGGCAGACTTTATTATGGGGGACTACTACAAAGGAGTTTTGCAGTAGAGGAGAGGAATTGAGCTCAACTATGAATTAATCAAAGAAAAGTGGAAATTTATAACCAAGGAATAGTGTTGGGGGTCAGTGGATGGAAAATTACTAAGAGGAAATATCTGAGGTAAGGGATGATTCCAGTTGAACTGATATGTAGGATTCTTGCTAATGCAGACTAGCGTGATGAGATATCATAAGGAGATAAGGAAATGGCCAAATATTGAGGTTAAAGAATTCTCTCTAAACTTAAGACTTCTTGCTAAAACTAGACTGTGTAAACAGAAACAAAGCCCATAGTTGGGTCTAGTTAAGCAAAGGTCTTAAAGGAGCCTGACTAAAAGTCTGGTCAACTGAGACTCTGTCAGTATCATGCAATACCCTGTAGCAGGAGTTGGCAAACTATAGCCTGCTTGCCATCCCAACCCATTTTTGTAAATAAAGTTTTTTGGAGAACAGCCAAGACTGCTCATTTATATTGTCTGTCACTGCTTTTAAGTTGTAAGAACAGAGTTAAGTAGTTGCTTCAGATACCATATGGCCCATAAACTTAAAATATATATTTTTTTTACAGATAACGTTTGCAAACCTCTTTCATATAGGCAGAGTAGTGTATCCCTGAGAAATATAAATAAATTTATCAAACTTGCTCTTTTTGTTACGAAAACCCAAGTTCATCTGCCCTTCATTTGAAAGGCCAATACTCAGGAAAAGGATTTTGACTGAAAAGGAATATGAGTTTTATTCAGGAGGCTGGCCACCTGGGGAGAGGGCCAAAGGCCAACTACAGAGGTTTCTTCTTGGCCTAGGGGTTTTTTAAAGGAGTTTAGAGTAGTTAATCAATGAAGGGAGTACAGAAGTCTATAACATCTCTTGATTATGTACTCACTCAATTGTGCCAACTACAGACTTGCTTGGAGGTTTACAAGGGGATCTGGTTCCTTAGTGCCTGGAGGTTGTGCAGAGGTGCTCTGCTCTTTCTAAGAAAGAATGCATGCTCTGTAGATACACACAAAAAAAGGTTAGTTTATCAATCACTCAGGCTAAGGGTGCTTGCTAAAGCTTAAAGATGACTAGGTTGGCCGGAGTGGCAGAGGCTGCTTCATTTTGAGCCAATTATTAGGATACAATATTTTTACAATTAAACATAGACTAAAACCTCTAGTGGAACTGTTTTCCTCCAACACTAGCCATCTTTTTATTCAGAGTCATTTATTGTAGCATTTATACCAAGGAATATAATTTCAAAAACATTCATAGGGGATTTCATATTGATCTATTTTAGGAAACAGAGTTAGATTTTTATTAAAATCCAGAAATAGCTGAGAGATAAGATCAGCTAGTAAAAAATGTAGTGTGTGTGTGTGTGTGTATTCAGTAGAAGAGTATTGTTTGTTTTTAAGCCCTTTCTCAAGAACTCTATTTGATACTAGCTTGTTAATCTCACTCAGCAATATCTTGACTAGATGCCATACTAGACACTCAAAATGCATTTGTTAAAAATTAGTGAGTTGATAGTTTATATGCTCTGTGTAAAATAGTATGCAAGAGCAAATGATAACTAAGGGGTGCCTCCGTGGCTCAGTGGGCTAAGCCTTGCCTTTGGTTCAGGTCATGATCCCCGGGTCCTGGGATTGAGCCCTGCAATGGGCTCTCAGCTCAGCAGGGAGCCTGTTTCCTCC
>NW_027666493.1:0-79302 GCF_963455335.1 Martes martes
GCACATACCACAACCCTGAGATCACACCCATGCTGAAACCAAGAGTCAGATGCTCAACCAACTGTGCCATCCAGGCACCCCTCAAATTGGCCAAAATTTTGAATAGCCATTTCTTCAAAGCTACACAATTGGCTAAAAACTTCACGACCTTCTCATGGTCATGAGAGAAATACAAGATACAACTTCATACCCACATGGAAGGCTATCATCGAAAAAAAGACAAATGGTATTAAGTACTGGAAAGGGTATGGAGAAATTGGGATGGTTCTCCATTCCTGGTCAGAATTTAAAGTGATACAGCCTCTTTGAAACACAGTTTTGAGGTTCCTCAAAAAGCTTAGAGTTGGGGCACCTGGGTGGCTCAGTGGGCTGGGCCTCTGCCTTCAGCTAGTGTCATGATCTCAGGGTCCTGGGATTGAGCCCCACATTGGGGGGGGGGGTCTCTGCACAGCAGGGAGCCTGATTCCCCCTCTCTCTGCTTGCCTCTCTGCCTACTTATGATCTCTCTTTCTCTGTCGAATAGATAAATAAAATCTTTAAAAAAAAAAAAAAGCTTAGAGTTACCTTATGGCCAAGCATTTCATTTCTAATTATACACTCAAAAGAACTGAAAAATATGTCCACACAGAAACATGTGTTGATGTTCATCACACCATCATTATAAAAGCCAAAATGTGGAAACCATGCAAATGTCCATCACCTGATGAATGGACAAATAAGACATGTTATAGCAACCCAATGGACTACCACTCAGCCATAAAAAAGGAACGAAGTACTGGCACATGGCATGGCGCTGATGAACCTTGAACACATTATGCAAAGTGGGAGAAACCAGACACAGAGGTGACATATTGTATGATCCCTTTGTACGAACTGTCTAGAAGAGGCAAGATGGAAATAGAAACAGAAAATAGATTAGTGATTGCCAGATGCTGGGGGAAGTGATGAGTAAGATGTGTACAGAGCTTTTTTTTCTTTTTAGAATGATGAAAGTGTTCTGGAATTAGTGGTGATGGTCGCACAACTCCATCAGTGTACTAAAAACCACCGAATCGTAGACTTTAAAAGCATGAATTTTATGATATATGAATTACATCTCAAAATTGCAGGAGAAAAATGTCTAATTAAATATGACCCTGACCTCCTGTCTTCCCAGACTGGTGGGAAATTCCATCTCAGGCGTTATTAAGGCTCCATCATCTCCCTGAAGGTGCCCAAGAATCCCCAAGGCTGACCGGGATCTAGAGAGAATCTTTGTATTCATTTTATAACAATGGCTGCTAATCTCCTTATTGTCCTGATCCACATGGTACCTTGAAGTCTTCTGGTTCTGTTACTTAAATGCCACATAAGAGGCATGGGAATTGGATCATTCTTGGAACCTTGGTGCTTCTTAGAGCCCCCAAACCATCCCCACTCAACTCTGAGTTCCTTACAGCTCCTTATGCCTCCCCAATACGCCAAATCTCAAGTCCCCATTCCGGCAGAACTTGTGGACCAGTTTCCCCTCCTTAAGCTTGAGAAATTTCTGTCCTTCTCCCCCCTTTCCAAAATATTGCCTCCCTCCTTCAGAAACACCTAGCATAAAGAGTTAAGATTTTCCCAAAGAGCAGGATGAGAGGATACCAACCTCTCCTCAGGTAAGGAGTATGGAGGGCCTGTCTTCCTGGTGAGAATGGAGAAAGTCAACGTTTTGGGAGAAATGAGATTATGGTCTTAACATACATTCCCGATGCACCTACAAGGTGAAAATCTCTATTGTAGAGAATTTGTCCTCTCCCCCAAGACATTGCTTCTCATCAGAGGCCTGGGGTCCAGAGAGAGAAACAGTGGAGATCTCCGTCTACTGTCTCAAAAGCATAGCTGACCTAAGCTAATGATCTCGAGTCAGGTAGAACAGAACTGTGTTAGTCTAACACTTGTGAAGGAAATAGGGACGTAGCTGGAGGAGGCTGGGAACACTGTCAGACCATGATTCAGGAAGTAGAGAAGGAAAACCCATCGGGAAGAGGCATCCTAAATTGCCACACCGTTTAATGGATGTTTCCAGAAGACCATCTGGGAGTTCTTGAGCCACAGTCAGGAGATGTAAGAATCCAAGGTCATTGGGGAACACATCTGCCTTAGTACCCCTGCCACTCAACCATTGGCAGGAGCAGCCCCGCCATGGATGTGGTGATGGGATTTCCACACGCAGGAGCTGAAGCCCTATGCTGCTCCTATAGTAGGTCTCCAGGGACCTGCAGAGGACCACGAGAATAATGGTGGCGATGCAAGGGGAAGGGCCTCCCGAGAGGATGTGCGAGAGGGACAGAGTGCGTGAGGAAGAAAAGCCTTTCCCTTCCACATGTGTCTCATTGATGAAGAACAGAAAAAGGATCTGAGGCCTAAGGATGGTTTAAGAGGCTGCATGGGGTCATGGAAAGACCACTGGCTTGGCAGTTGGCAGAAGATTCTCAAAGATGCAGCGATGGGGACACCTGGGTGGCTCAGTCAGTTTACTGCCTACCTTTGGCTCAGGTCATGATCCCAGGGTCTTGGGATCAAGTCCTGCATCGGGCTCCTTGCTCAGCGAGGAGCCTGCTTCTCTCTCTGCCCCTCCCCCAGCTTGTGCTCGCTCGCTCACTCTCCCTCTCTCTCTGATAAATAAATAAAATCTTAAAAAAAAAAAAAAAAGATGCAGCGATGTCATGATAAGAGAAAAAAACTCCTTTGCTCACCTGGTTCCTGTCTTTGCAAGGGTTCCTGAGATACTTAGGCTGTAGATATTTTCCAAGTTTTTATAAAACTGTTATTTCTGTGTTACTTCATCTGCAACCCTGTCCTCCCCTTCCTCTCTCTTCCTGAATATAGAATCCAAAGGCAGGGTGAGGACAGTTGGAGTGGCACTCTCTCCCCTTTGCCCTGGGGAACATGGTGTTGATTTCCCTCTGCCAGCCTGCTACCCTTCTCCTCAAGAAAGTCCCTTCTTAGGAGCTCCCTCAGCCCCTCACACAGACAGTCCCCTAGGTTTAACCCGCCACCTCTCCAGCCATGTCCCTCCATGTCCAAATTCTAGGCCATTTATTCTTATTTGCTGCAGGAAGCTGGAGGCTGCTCTGGTTTTTTCTAAGTCCTGGCTTCTCTCAAAACACTTTCCAAAGGGAACCCCTAATGAAATCTTGTTTGAGGAGAACCTGCCCCCTGCCCCATTTCTACCACTTTCTGAAACAGAGAGAGGAATTGGCAGCATCCCCATGGCCACACATCTCCATCAAAGTGAGACTGAAGCCGGGGGGCTTGTTAAGGTTGTTCCCTGAGAAATAGAGACAGAGAAACATTAAAAGCTAGTGTCATCCTTCTGTGATGTTGCAGGCCTCTCTGTTGAAGCAGGAGAAATTCTAAATGTTTTTAGTATCATAACAAGGACATAATGTAGTTTAGTATCAAACAAGGACAGTCATTTAAGAACAGACACAGATAAGGATATAAGGAAGATGTGGTCCGTATACACTATGGAGTATTATGCCTCCATCAGAAAGGATGAATACCCAACTTTTGTAGCAACATGGACGGGACTGGAAGAGATTATGCTGAGTGAAATAAGTCAAACAGAGAGAGTCAATTATCATATAGTTTCACTCATTTGTGGAGCATGAGAAATAACACGGAGGACATGGGGAGATGAAGAGGAGAAGGGAGTTGAGGGAAATTGGAAGGGGAGGTGAACCATGAGAGACTATGGACTCTGAAAAACAATCTGAGGGTTTGGATGGGACGGGGTGGGGGGAAGTTGGGCCAGCCTGGTGGTGGGGATTGTGGAGGGCACGTATTGCATGGAGCACTGGGTGTGGTGCATAAACAATGAATTCTAGGACACTGAAAAGTAATTAAAAAAATAAAAAAAATTTTAAAAAAAGAACAGACACAGAGCCTTGCTTACCGGAGGGAATATTTTTTCATATGTATGGATTTATACGGTGCTGTCTCCAGGAACAATCTGAAGTTTGTCTTGGAGGGGTGCTCTTATTTAACAGGTCAAGCAGTGAAGGCATGGACTGTAGCACTCCTCACTGGTAGAAAGACTGACGATGAACTGAGCACCAACATTCACCGCCAACCATCATGCCCAAGCTCATCCTCCCCTAGAACAGACATCACGGCGCAGACTCAAGCTTGCTGCCCATCTGGCTAAAGCCCGGAGTGACAGAGAGGTCACTGGCCTAGGGAAGGGGAATCTCCTCTTCTGGAAGGAAGTGGGGCTTCCTTAATGGATCGTAGGACAGCGGCTTTTAGAACTCCTGCCTCAAAAAGTTAAAAATAGAATCACCCTACAGTCCAGTAGTTGCATTACTGAGTATTTACCCAAAGAATACAAGAACACTAATTCAAAAGGGTGCATGCACCCCTATATTTATAGCAGTATTATTTACAATAGCCAAGATACGGAAGCAGCCCAAGTGTCTACAGACAGATGAATGAACGAAGAAGTTCTGAGTGTGTGTGTGTGTGTGTGTGTGTGTGTGTGTGCATATAAATACTACTCAGCCAACAAAAATGAAATCTTGCCATTTGCAATGGCATGGATGGAACTAGAGGGTATTATGGTAACTGAAATAAGCCAATCAGAGAAAGATAATTATTATGTGATCTCACTCATATGTGGAATTTAAGAAACAAACTAGAAGACCACAAGGGAAGGGAGGGGAAAAATAAAGCAAGACAAAATCAGAGAGAGAGACAAACCATAAGAGACTTTTAATCATAGGAAATAAACTTAGGGTTGCCTGAGGGGAGGGGTGGAGAGATGGGATAACTGGGTGATGGGCATTAAGGAGGGCACTTGATGTAATGGGCACTGGGTGTTATATGCAACTGTTAAATCACTAAATTCTACTTCTGAAACTAATAATATAGTGTATGTTAAGGTTAACTAGTTGAACTTAAATTTTAAAAATTAAAAAAACAAACTATATCTGTGCATACATATAATGGAATATTATTCAGCCATAAAAAGAATGAAATCTTGCCATTTGCATTGGCATGGATAGAGCTAGACAGCATAATACTAAATGAAATAAGTCAGAGAAAGACCAGTACCGTATGATTGCACTTATATGTGGAATTTAAGAAACAAAAGAAACAAGCAAAAGGGGAAAAATTAAAGAGAGAGAGAGACAAACCAAGAAACAGACTCTTAACTATAGAGAACAATCTGATAGTTACCAGAGAGGAGGGCAGTGGGGAGAGGAGAAACTAGGGGACGGGGATGAAGGAGGGCACTTGTCGTGATGAACAATGGGTGATGTATGGAAGTGCTGAATCTCTGTACTGTACACCTAAAACTAATATGACCCTGGAATTATAATAAAAACTTTAAAATAGATGCATAGACACAGAGATAAAATCCTGCCATATGCAACAACGTGGATGACTCTGGAGAACATCGTGTAAGTGAAATAGACCAGACACAGAAGGACAAATACTGCATGATTCCACTTACATGAGGTGGCTAAAATCACCAAACTCATAGATGCAGGGAGTAGAATGGTGGTTGCCAGGGATGGAGGGGAGTGGGAAATGGGCAGTTGCTCTAGAATCAGGTCTAGAGATGGCTGTACAATGTTGTACCATGAGTTAATAATCCCTGTGGTACACTTCAAAATTTAAGAGGGTGGGGCGCCTGGTGGCACAGTCGGTTGAGGGTCCAACTCTTGGTTTCGGCTCAGGTCGTGATCTCAGGGTCACGAGATCAAGCCCTGCATCAGGCTCCGAGCTCAGCATGGAGTCTGCCGGAGATTCTTCTCCCTCTGCTGCTCCTGCTTGTGATCTCTCTCGCTCTCTCTCTCAAAATAAATAAATCTTAAAAAAAAAAAAATTAAGAGGGTAGATCTCATGTTAAATATTCTTGCCCAATTAAAAAAAAATTGTGGCTGGAGACCAAAATACAGTTGATGAATGAATATAAATAAGTAAATAAATACAGGGATGCCTGAGTGATTCAGTCGGTTAAGCCGCTGCCTTCAGCTCAGGTCATGATCCCAGGGTCCTGGGATCGAGTCTCGCATCGGGCTTCTTGCTCAGCAGGGAGCCTGCTTCTCTCTCCTCCTCTGCCTGCCACTCTGCCTGCTTGTGCGCTCATTCTCTCTCTCTCTCTCTCTGACAAATAAATTAATAAAATCTTTTTTAAAAAAATAAGTAAATACATAAATAAATTCATTAAAAAAAATAAAGTCCCGTACACATCCACTGGTTATAAACCTGAGCACAATAATGGATCACGGTACGAGGATCCATTAAGAACCAAATGAAACACTACTATTGGTTTTTTAAGCTCAGTAGAGACTAAGAAGAAAAACTGGGCCCCCATAAAGTAGGTCTACCTCCCCTATGTCATCTAGCAGAGCCCTTGTAATGTAATAGCTATGCTATAAATATTTGCTAGAAGCTTCATTAGGTCTCCCTAGCATTGAACATTAATTTACCGGGGTTTATACATAGGACAGATTTCCTCTGTTAAAAGTCCCGGATAAAATCTCTTTGAAAATATAAACATCATTAAAATTTCAGCCCGTGGCTTTCAACTCTCTGAGGTCAATCACACCAGTACTTTTCATCTTCTGCTCAAGTACAAATTAGCTCTTAGATCAGATGGCTGTTCCAGGCCTGTGCTCTTCTTTTCCGGGATGATCGTGTAGCTGTGATTGGAATAACCACAGGGCTGTGCTCCGCAGTGGAAGAGAGAGCAGGGGAAGCTGTGAGCAGGCTGCGTGGCTTGGCAGATGCTCTGATTTTCCTCCCAGTGCAGCCGTTGTGGTGAGCGCTATGCTTCTGCACAGACACATTCCCTTGGCAAACAGACTGTTCTTTTTGGTTTATGCCTCCAACAGACTCGGGGCAGCGTGCTCGGGAAGGGAGAGGCATGCTCCTCCAGCCATGGGAGCCAGCCCCTAGGGATGCAGGGCCCAGGTCAAACCTCAAAAAAGCCTCCAAATGTGTGGTTCTGGGGCGCCTGAGTGGCTCAGTCGGTTAAGCGTCTGACTCTTGACTTCGGCTCAGGCCATGATCTCAGGGTGGTGAGATTGAGCCCCGCGTCAGCACAGGTTCTTCTTGTCCGTCTCCCTCCCCTGCTGCCCCTCCACCCCCGTGGGGCTCGACCCCAGGACCGTGGATTGTGACCTGAGCCATGAGCTGAGCTGAAGGCAGATGCTTAACCGACTGAGCCACCCAGGCACCACCCCGCTAGTCAGCCTTTAAAAGGAAGGAAATCCCGACACTGGCTGTAATATGGATGAGCCTTGAGGACGTTATGCTAAGTGAAATAAATCAGTCACAAAGAGACAAATAGGTAGGCTCCATTCACGTGAGCTACAGAGAATGTCAAATTCAGAGAGACGGGAAGCAGGACGGTGGTCACCGGCGACTGGGTTGGGAGGAGTAGGGAGTTACTGTTTACTGTTAACGGGTACAGAGGTTCCATTTGGAAAGACAAAAACATCCTATTTTGTCTTTGGAAAGACAAAATGCATCCAGTGTACCAAAACATTGTACAACCTAAGGTGGTGGTTGTACAATGGGACTACTTAATGTCACCAAACTTCAAAATGGTTAAAAATTTCCTGAATTTTTATGTCAGGTATATTTCATGTTACGTATATTTTATGATACTTATTTGATAATTTCATGAATTAGAAAATCATTCTGTCGCTCTCCTTCTCCACCATCTTGCCCCCTGGGGTTTTTCCTATACCTCATCTCAAATTTTCCATTAAATCTGAACATTCGGCACATATGTGTCATCTAGAATACTAGCTGTAGGTCAAAGATGTCACTATATAAAAAGGCAAGAAAAAGGAAAGCTTACTACCTCCCAGTGTTTCAGAGGTGGTGACCCAGTGATGAACTTTAGAACCACCATACTTCCCAGTGGAGAGGTCACGGAGTTCAGTCTATACACATTGGCACATGGAAATGTTCTTCCTGCCAAATGAATCAGTTGGTTGAAAACATTAATTATTTGAGTCGCATTTCAGAATAGCTCTGGAAGAAAAAAAAAAGTCTACGACTAAAAGCAGGGCAAAAAAAGAAAAACAAAATAGCGTTGGTTCTCCTATTTCTAGTTAGACTTGCCCAATGCCTTTAGATGATCTCATCTGACTCTGAGTCCCCCTCTGCCCCAGAAATGAGTCCCTTTCTTTGTCCATAGTCTCTTCCCTGAACCTCTCACCCTGACCCCACTGTGTATTACATCCCCAATCTTCCTGAATTCAGAACTTAAGTCTCTTTCTCACCTCACCATTGGGTAATTACACTTGGCATCATATGACTTTGGAATTGTTTTTGTTTGGCTTGGGTTTTGCCTCTTGCACCACAACGTAGTTCCCCACCACCCGCCTTGGCCCCCAGCATTTGGCGGCCATGACCTCGAATTTGTACTTCTGCCAGGAACTCATGAGTAGCGTCCCAGTGGATTCCCCCTTGCCTTAGGACACCTTCTCACTTCTTCTCTTTCTTTGGCCATGTTGCCAGGGTGACTAGAACATCAGCCCAACCAATGCTGTGTGGACATGAAAGCATGGTAGTTAGCATGTAGAAATGTTTCTGCTTGGTCTACCATGTGCCGATGACTATAACAGCTCATGTGTCCCAACATGACTTAAATTAGAACGTGTCACCATGCAATCCTAAAAACAGGATTTTTTTTTAAGCTAAAGAACAAAAAAGGAAATGTCCTTAAGCTACAAAGAGTAAGGAGAACATCTAGAGGGCAAAAAATTAATCCACATTAGAAGGCAGGTAGATTTCTTTAAAAGTATCAGTGAGAGAAGAAATGGGATTTGGGGAAAATAAGCAAAAAGAATCCAGTGCAGATAAAGAATGAACTCAGAGCTGAATAGAATGATCCGACTTACCTTGGGGAGATAGGGTATTATAGTACCTATGGGTGTGGACCTGGGAACCAGACATTTCTGGATTCCAAACCCAGCTTTGCTGTCTACTGTTTAAGCAAGTTACTTATCCCTGCTAAACCTCAGTGTGCTTATCTGTGGTGAGAACAGCTACCTCATGAGTTTCGGAGAATTACAGGAGACAACATTTGTAAGCAATTCATCACAACGCCTGGCACAGAGTAAATTCTCAATTAAAGATAATGATAATTGCATCTAGTCTTAGTGAAGAATGAAATGAAAAATGAGCGAGAGAGGGGTGCCTGGTTGGCTCAGTTGAGTGTCTGACTCTTAATTTCAGCTCAGGTCATGATCTCAGGGTCATGGGATCAAGCCCCATGTCGAGCTCTTAGATCAGCATGGAGTCTGCTTAAGATTCTTTCTCTCCCCATCCTCCCACCCCTACTTACTTGCCCCCTCTCTCTCTCTAAAAAAAAAAGAGAGAGAGAGAACTGGATGACAGAGAAATTCAGTCATGTAATGGACAGAAGTTTTCATCATGAAAAGAGATTCAAGAGCAATCTTTGAGTATGCGATGGGCGGTCATGTAGAAGGTGGGCTTGAAAGTGTTTTGCTTTCCTCTAATGGGTAGATTTTAGATCCAGAATGAAGGCTAAAGGAAGAAAAATTGTAGCTCAATAAGGAGAAAATTGTTTTCTGACATTCCCAGAGTCGTCCTGACAAAAAGGGGATGGCCTTTGGCAGCACTACTGTCACGAAATTCAAGACTGGATTGGATGTTTGTGAAGGCTCCTTGCAGGGTTGGGGTTCCGCTTTGTTCTACTGTTGATCATAGATATCATCAAATGTTATTGATCATTTTTTGAGTATCATGGTGGGGTAAGAGGAGAGTAAAGTGGGTAAGAGGAGGTGGAGAATAAAGTTCCTATCTCTGAAATACTTGCAGTATCCTTAGGCAAACAAGATACACAATTCAACTTAATTCAATGAATATTTGTTAGAGTTGAGTTTGAGGTTAAGCCCATGCTCATTGGTAAAAATTCAGAGTGGAGACAGCCCCGAGGATCCTGGAGATGCATACATTAGAAAAAAACAGTATGAAACAACAAGATGGTCTACCCTAAGGGCTGAGTTTTTTGCATGAAAGCTACATGAATTCAGAAGACGGAGAAGTCCTTTATTGGAGCAGAAGCATAATGTATGAGCAGTGATTACATAGTAATACCTTTTACATACCACACTCCTAACGAATTTCAAGAAAAGGTGTTTGTATTCTGACCTGGGGCCTTGCTAAGAACAAGCCATTGGACAGAAAAAAACAGGCACTTGTCAGATGTCCACAGCTGGAAGAAACAGTAGGTCCTTCTGCCTTTGAGAGTAGTGACAGTGAAGGGGCGGGGGGGGGGGGGGGAATGGGAAAACAGGAAGTGAGCAAAGGGTCCCCTTCTGGGCATAACAATGAATGTAAACAATATCACAGACTGATTTTTTTTATTTTTTCAAGTGTGATCGCTTTGTTATTACATAGGGAGCTTGAAGATGACTTGATCCTTGGGTAAGGTCCCCTTACATCCACTTTGTCTCGATTACATCTTTTTTTTCCCCCCATTACATCTTAACTCTTTCTTTGTGAGAACGCTGTCTTCCCTAGAGAAAGAAGAAACGAATGAGAAAGGGAGTCATATTTTTCAAGCTTGAATGTCAGACACTTTACCTGCTTTCTCCTTTTTTCTCCTGAAAACAATGATGTGAGTATCATCAGCCCCTCTAGTTAATGCAGAAAATGACATACGGAAGTGGAAGTAACTCGCCCAAGGGACAGTAAAAGAATGCAAATTCAGATCTGTCTGGTTGCAAACCATGTGGTTTTGAACTATCCTACATGGTTTGCCCAGTACGTTGGTGCTGACAGGGATGGTAATGGGGATGGGGACGGGAGGACATTGGTTGCCAGATGCTGATGAACGGAAATGCACAATCATTGTGTTCTCACACTTCTAGAGACAATGTTAACAACCAACACAAGAGGGACCTGTAACACCAGACATAGGAAAATAGAACCCGCTGGAAACAGCCTGCCCACTCCAGAATCCCAGGAGAGAAGCCACATCCTGGCCATGGGGTTGCCGCCAAGTTAACCAGCTCAAGATTTCATTTTTATCCTGATTTAAAAGTCAACTCTCATCCTTTGGTCACATTTAGCTGAGTGTGCTAACAAGACATTAAAGAGCTCGTGCATTGCCTTCAACAAATTGCATTTGGCTTCGTCCGTCACGGTTTTATAATTATTTTACTTTATTTAGATGTGCTTATTACTTAGACTAAAAAGAGAAACTTCATTTTCATGGGGGGAAAAATGATTTTTAAGTAAACAATCTAAGACACCTATTTTGAGTGGGAACAAGGAATGCTCTCGTTTTAATCCCAAAGACAAACCCAACATTCTCATTAAAGCAAAGATAGTCAAATAAGGTCACTATGCTCCCAGCTGAGCTGCGAGTTCTTAGGGTGGGGGAGAGAGAGGGGAGAATGAAAGAAAGCCAGAGAAGAGAGAAAATGGAATGAGAAACAGATGGCCTTTAATTTTCAAACCGGAAACTTTTTTTTTGGTTGTTTACCAAAAACAGGAGGGTAGATACCATTGCCTTCAAGTGACAGCTCACAAAACCTGGGGCAGGAAGTCATGCCAGCCAACTCCCTCTGGCTTGGAGTTGGGTAAGTAGGAGCCCTGGACCCTTTGCCCCACCCCTACGTGGTCCTGGCCACAGGCTCCTGCTGGCCCCATAGCCTTCCAGTTTAGGGCTTTGGGCTGACTGGGAACTGGCCTCGCTCTGGGCTCTGCCTGTGGGATCCATACTCAGCCCAACCCGTGGGGTGAGGAGTGCACAGACCCCAGGTCCCAGATGTAGTGAGTGTGGGCGGTGTGTCTTTCGGTTCTGGGGAGAAATTAATGTCTTTCAAGTTGCGATTCATCTTTCCTGCTCGCCACCATGCTGGCTTTTCAAATGCAACACGTCCAAAATTCATTTCACGAACCCCTCTCCTCCTGCCCCCTATCAAGTTTCTCTTCTCGAGGATCCAATTTCTTGAGCACGGCACTTTCTTTGTCCTTGAGATTCAAACGTTTCTCATTCACTCCCTGTATCCAAGTCATTTCTGATCCTCTACCACATGTAGATTTACCTCCAAAATATCTCCCGAATCTCATTTTTCATTTTCAGCTGCACTGCCAACATCCTATTCATTGCTCTCACCTGGGTTTTTGTACCATTATAATCAATCTCTCTATATCCCTGAAAACGAATCTGACTTTATATCAGAGGGGGGAGAATTCCTAGAGTCCTTCAGTGTTGATGTAATTCGTTTTTTATTATGCTATTATTTAAATATATGCCAACATAAAATGATTTATGAATATTTTCTACCTGTTGTTCTTATACAGGATAACTAAAACATTTTACATTAAATTATATAGACACAGAAAGCTAACAAAATTAAAATACATTGATTTTAATATAGTGTATTGTTTTACTGAAACTAGTATTAGAAAGGTGAACTAAAAATTTTTTTTAAAAAGGTAAATTTGTGTTTCACTAGCTATTAGCTAAATTCTCCCCCCGCCTTCTTTCTTTCTTTTTCTTTTTTTTTTTCTTTTAGTGATGAGGTTGGGAGGACAGAAGGAGAGAGAGAGAGAGAGAGAAAATCCCAAGCGGGCTTCATGCTCAGCACAGAGCGCAACATGGGGCTTGATCCCACCATCCTGAGATCCTGACCTGAGCTGAAACCAAGAGTCTGACACTTAACTGACTGAGTGACCCAGGCGCACCTTAACTGAATTCTTTTAAGTGTGACAAGCCCCTTTGTGAGTTACTGTCACACTGTTTATTTAAGAGTCATCACTTCTGAGGGGCGCCTGGGTGGCTCAGTGGGTTAAATCCTCTGCCTTGGGCTCAGGTCATGATCCCAGGGTCCTGGGATCGAGCCCCAAGTCGGGCTCTCTGCTCAGCGGGGAGCCTGCTTCCTCCCCTCTCTCTCTGCCTGCCTCTCTGCCTACTTGTGATATCTGTCTGTCAAATAAAGAAATAAAATCTTTAAAAAAAAAAAAAGAATCATCACTTCTGAAACTGTCACTGGATGATTTTTAATGGTGTACCCCATAATTCAAAAATAAAAGTTATAATGCTTTATTTACTTGCTAATGAACAGTGGCTAGATAAGAGGTACAGAGACAGGAGGCTCAGGAAACTTCCACTTTTCAAGGCGCTCCGTGTATCCAGCTGACTCTTTGGAATCCAGGATCGCTAGGCGCCCCCCACCCCCGTGTCTCAGTTCCCTCACTCAGCTTTTTTCAGCCTGCCGCCCCCTCCCCGCCTTCTGCTCTTTTCTGCGGCCCTGATGTCACGCTGCCTTCACTTGGTGTCAGTGCTGTCATCACTACAAGTTCACACACTAGAAAGTAAACTCCATCAAGGCAGGTGTTCATCGTTTCTTTCTTTTTCGGAAACATGCGAGGCGTGCACAGAAGTAAGGAGAAGAACGTGACAAATCTCTTTGCGCCCTTCAGCCGGCTACCGTGACATCGACTCCGGGACAATCTCCATCCTCACCCGTGTTCCCCCGCCCCCACCGGACATTTCTGAAGCTAATCCGAGACGCCAGGTAAGTTCATGCCTAAATATTTCAGTATATCTCAAAGATAAGAACTCCTTTTAAAACATAACCACATATCATTATCGTGCTTTTTTAAAAAAAAACAGGTAATTTCATTTTTTTTTAAGATTTTATTTATCCATTTGAGAGAGAGAATGAGAGAGAGTATGAGAGGGGGAGAATGTCAGAGGGAGAAGCAGACCTCCTGCTGAGCAGGGAACCCGATGCAGGACTCGATCTTGGGACTCCCGGGTCATGACCTGAGCCAAAGGCAGTCGCTTAACCAACTGAGCCAACCAGGCACCCAATCCCAGTAATTTCTTAATACTGAAAAATATCCCATTAGTGTTCAGTTTCACAGAGGGAGACCTTTGTTTTGTCCAGCGCTATATGCCCAGTGCTTAGAACAATGCCTGGCACATAGTAGGTGCTCAGGCAATCCTTCCTGTGAAGGCATGGGCACTGAACTTGGGTGGCAGAATTCTGTTACACGGAGTGGCCATTCAGATACTCCAGAATATTATAACACCTTAAGGTTCTCATTCAGGAGAAAATGCACACTTTGAGAATTACTGTAGAGTTTTCAGAGCACTGAGAATACATACGGGCCCCAGCTGACTGGTGTATGGATTCCCCTGCCAATTAATCTTCAAGTTCTTAACGTGATTCTTTTGAGCTTAAGAACGTTCAGTGCTCCCCATTACTTGCTAAGTTAAATTCAAATTCCTTGGCCTGGCATTTGGGGCCCTTAGTACTCGGGCTTCAGTCCACCAAGCTCATCTCCCAGCATTCCGTGTTCCGTCCTGGAAGGACCTCATCCAAGGAGGCTGCCCCTGCTCCTCTGTTCTCCTTCCCACTCCTGCCCCTCCGTCAGCCTGGACCTTGGGCTCCTTGCACTCCCCATCTCTGCCAGTTGAAATCCTTCCTGTCCCTCAACACAGCCTCAAAGAGCATCTCCCTCACGAGATCTTGACTGACATTCTAACGGAATTGAATTATTCTCATTCTTGAATTCTGCTACCATTTCCTTGTATCTTTATTATCAATTTCAGGATTCTGCCTGGTCCGGCGGTTTTTTTGGCTTGTTTGTTTTCATTTTTATCTTATCTCTCTTTCTAGACTGTGAGATTCTTTTTTTTTTTTTTTTAAGATGTATTTACTTGACAGAGTGAGAGCACAAGCAGGGGGTGAGGGAAAAGCAGCACCCCCCCACCACTGCTGAGCAGGGAGACCAAGGCAGGACTCGATCCCAGGACCTTGGGATCATGACCTGAGCTGAAGGCAGACGCCCAACCGACTGAGCCACCCAGATGCCCCTGTGAGATTCTTAAGGGGAAAGATTTTCTGTTGGTTTTTTTTTTTTTTTTTCTGGGTATTCCCTCCTAGGTTTGGCAAAGAGCTTTGTGTGGTTCTTTTAATGATCGTTTATTGATAGAGCAAAGCTAGCAGGGGCTAGACATCTCTTTTCTCAAATTCTCTCTCTCTCCCTCCCCCCACTCTTTCTCCTCAATTCCTTGTTCACCTCGGGTTAAGCTTACAACGCTTTACTGGTTTCCCGTGGCCTTCAGGGCATGGTCTGGCTCCTTGGCCAGCCTTTGGAGGCCAACATCTGGCCCCTGCCTACCACCAGCTTCATCTCCAGCCATCCCACCAAACACCCCTTCTTGCTTCGGTTCCTGAACCCCTGCCCTTGTCTCCAGCATTTCCATGTTCTATTCTGCTTGCTTGAAACACTTGCCTTACCCTCTTGATCTAGTATCATCATCTAGCTAGAGACTTAGATGTCACCCCCTTTGGGAAGTCCCCCCTGAGCTCCTAAATCTGGCCCAGGTGTCCTTCTTCTAAGTTCCCAGAACCCTCAGATGTTCCCCTAAGAGCACTGATGTCTCTGCACTGGGCCTGCCTGTTTGCTTGTCTACCTTCAAGAGCCCCAGTGCGTGTCTGCAAAGCAGGGTCATTGGTTCGCTCATTGTTGTGTCGAACTGGAACAAAGAGTATGTGTGTTGGCGGCAATGGCTGCATGGCAAGTTGTGGAGGAAAACAGGCCACACTGAGGAGCACCTTGTATACCATGCCAGGGAGCTGGACTTTATCCTGAGGGCAAGAAAGAACCCCTTTAGAGGGTCTCCAGCTTGGGAAAGACAGGCACGCGTCTCCTGGAAAGATTTTAGAATGAGTGTTTTACCTCCAGTGTAGAGGATGGATGATGGCCCAGACTGACTCCTTCCCTAACCCCACCTTCAACACTGTCACCAGGCTTGTCCTGCTCTTGAGCATTCCACAGTCTAGCTCTTTCCTGACCCCCTGGCCCCTGGCCAACACTGACCGGCCCTGGATCCGTGCGGTCTTGTTCTGTGACGGCAGTTATAAAACTAATCTGCTAATGGGCTTACAGGGGCCATAGTCCTTCCAGATAAGGAAGTGTGGTGCGGAGAGTATGGTCTAGAGTCAGGATACCCAAAGGTAATTTTGGTTTCAATTACAGCCAGCCATGGGACCCGGGCTGAGACGCTTCTGGCTCTAACCCACACACAAGGTTGCTGTGAGGATTCAAATCAAAGTGACTTTGAGTTTCAGAGAAGAGAAAAAGGGTTTTTTGGGTTTTGTTTTCCACCAAAGGGAGAAGAGAAGTAACAAGATTTCGTGGCATAAAGACCATTTGAGCTGGGCAAAGGTCTAGCCCCAGGTAACTGGGGAGTTTCGAAGGATTGATCCTCAGGGAACAGAAAATAATTTAAATGTCATCTTAAAAAAATTTAAAAAAAATATCATCTCACTCTTGGAGAGTGTTATAAACTGAGTGTGTGTTCTTCACCCCCCCATCCCCAAATTCATGTCTGGAAACCTCATTCCCGCTGTGATGGGATCTGGGTGTGGGACCTTTGGAGGTAATTAGGTCATAAGGGTGAAGCCTTCATGAATGGGGTTAGTGCCCTGGGAAAGAGACCCAGAGATCTCCCTTGCCCCTTCTGCTATGTGAGGGCACAGCAAGGAAATAGCCATCTAGGAACCAAGGAGTGGGCTTTCTTCGGACGCTGAATATGCCGGCATCTTGATCGTAAACTTCCTGGCCTCCAGAACTGTGAGAAATAACTTTGGGTGGTTTATAAACCGCCCGGTCTATGGTATCTGTTAGTAGCGCAGATGAGCTAAGACAGTAATCCAGACGAGTAAGATCTGATCTCAAAGCATCTGTCCTAGGGATCTAGATGTCCCGGCTTCTGAACAGGCCTCAGGTGCTGTTGGTCTTTACTGTGTGGGCTCTCTTTGGCTTACACTCTCAGAAGACCACCCTGATTAATACACTATTATCTACAAGTCCATTCCTAATTTAATTGATAACAAGACAGCCATTTCCCCCAAAGATTTATTTCTTTTTAGAGATAGAGAGCATGAAAGTAGAGAGAGAGCATCTCAAGCCGACTCCCCACCAAGCACAGAACCTGACA
This sequence comes from Martes martes, assembly GCF_963455335.1. Classification (NCBI taxonomy): domain Eukaryota; kingdom Metazoa; phylum Chordata; class Mammalia; order Carnivora; family Mustelidae; genus Martes; species Martes martes. The sequence continues at coordinate 16,988 of NW_027666493.1, forward strand.
TAGGGCCCGATCTGATGACCCTGAGATCAGGACCTAGGCTGAAACCAAGAGTCAGACACTCAGTTGACTGAGCCACCCAGGCACCCCCAGGACAGCCCTTTCAACATTAATATTGGTCTAGGCTCTTGCTTGGATTTGGGTCAGATTCTGATTCTCTTAGTACAGGTGCAAAAAACTTTTTAAGTGAACTAATACGTGGGGGCCTGAGCTCACGTTTGTTCCATCAGATTCTAAGTCACATGGTGACATTTGCCGATTCTATCCTTCCACCTGGGAGAAAGGAAGGGACTGTCACATTCAGGACCCCCGGGACCTCCACACTCCTCACACTCTGGGTAGGGCCAAAATATGAAAGCCAGACACCTTCATTCACTTAAGAAAATAAGTTTTTAGGTATTTCCTTAAGTGCCCAAAGCACTGAGAAATGCTTATAATTTTTCCAAAAGTGTGATTCTAAATTCCCTTGAGACTCTGGACAATGCTTGGGTTGGACTGGGTTAGCGGAGGGACGGTTTATACATAGCTTCCACTATTTTGTAGATCATTCTTTTTTTTTTTTTTTAAAGATTTTATTTATTTGACAGACAGAGATCACAAGTAGGCAGAGAGGCAGGCAGAGAGAGAGAGGGGAAGCAGGCTCCCCGTTGAGCAGAGAGCCTGATGCGGGGCTCGATCCCAGGACCCTGAGACCATGACCCGAGCCAAAGGCAGAGGCTTAACCCACTGAGCCACCCAGGTGCCCCTGTAGATCATTCTTATTCCAGCTTTATTAAGGTGCAAATTTCATCAAAGAATGGTCTCCTTCCGCTCCCCACACACTCACCGCTTCTCTCCTGAGACAGATGTAGAAGAGAAGGGAGAAGTCAGGCTTTGGAGTCAGAGCCCCTAGGGTCAAGCCCCAGTTCTGGGACTGTAGGTCAATCTGCTCACCTCACTGTACCACAGTTTCCCACCTGCATATGGGGGTAACAATAGTAGGAGACTTCCCGGGCCCCGCATGATGTCGTGAATGCAGAATGACTGTAAATTGCACCATGATGTTCAAATGTTCGTGCATTTGCCATTATCTCTCCCTTTTCCACTCCTCTCTGTTTGCATAGCTCAAGTGCAACTGATTTAGGGGCAGAGGAGGTGATGACCATGAAGGACTAGGAGTCCTGGGGTAATGCACGACCAGAGAAGGTGCTGGCCATGATGTGATTAGGGTAAGCAGAGTAGAGGCTGCAGCCAGCAGAAGTACATGGGAAACCAACCCCCGCTTCCTTCATTCCTTCCTCCCTCCAGCCTTCCTTCTCCCACTTAGGCTCACTTGAAGAAAGCAGTCAAACGGCAGACACTGCATCTTCCTCCCAGGGCTTCTGTAGTCAGGGAAGGAGAGGAGGGGGTCAGGGGGCTTGCAAGGACAAATGGGGGCATGAGTGGCACGGAAGGTCGCCGGCTGGCGTTGGCGGACCCCCAGTGGAGAACCTGATGTCCGTAAACTGGGAAATGGCTGGAAAACGCAGGTGAGCTGCAGAGAACAGGACAATGTGTGCTAACTGGGTTTGCCACACCAGATGCTGCCCTTCTGGAGCCCTCTTGTGCCCTCATGTCTTCTAGTCATTTCTAGAAAACGCTAAGAGTAGCCTACATGTGTGCATGTTTCCATGGACAAGGCATTTCACTTATTTTCCACAACTTTCTACTCTAAATGGTATGATCTCCGTTTTATAGGGAAGGACCCTAAGGCCCAGTGGGTCACGGGACTTAGCCAGGGCCACCCTGCCTGGAAGCAAGCGATCCCCAACCAAATACTAAGCCCATGGACTAAACCCAGGGAGGGCCGCAGGACATCAACCCGTAGGCACTGATCTGAAACCCTCGGACTTGCAAACAAGGAAGCTGCCCTGGTGGGAGGGGAAATAGTGTTTTTGCCACCCGCCCCCCCAGGCTGTTTCCCTCCCTCCTCCCGTCGTGTGCTGTCATTCTCTCTCCAATGTCCACCGGCCCACAGCATCCCCACAGCTGCACTTTTGTGACCACAAAACACTTCCCACTTCACATCCTGCCTCAGCCTGAGAAGCGCAACAGCCACCACAACAAAAGGAAGCAGTTAGAGTAGCCAGTTCCACCGCGTCTCCCTCCTCCCGTCTCCCCTCCCCACTCGGCTCCTCCACACCTACCTTTTGAACAGAGCAAGGCTTCCAAGTCCCCTCAGACTCACCGTGAGGCACATCAATTAGGGGGCTTCTGCGACTGGCTTCTGTCCCCTTTGATGGGCCCAGGGGGATCTGAAGTGGCCAGGCGTTTCAAGAAACTTACTTATTTTTAGGGGCGCCTGGGTGGCTCGGTGGGTTAAAGCCTCTGCCTTTGGCTCAGGTCATGATCTCAGGGTCCTGGGATTGAGCCCCGCATCGGGCTCTCTGCTCAGCGGGGAGCCTGTTCCCACCCCACCCCCCTCTCTCTCTCTGCCTGCTTGTCATCTCTGTCTGTCAAATAAATAAATAAAATCTTTGAAAAAAAAAAGAAAAGAAACTTACTTATTTTCATTGCTTACAGATCATTCCTACAAAACCCCACACCAGCTTTCATTCCATGGTTGTTGCCTCAGGGGGTTAGGAATACACGGAGAACCGCCTCCCCAGGTTTTAATGAGTAAGAGGAAGAGAACTCAGGAATTTGCAGGTGGATGGGCCCAGACTGTTTTTGCCCAAACCTGTTTGTTTGGTTTCGGCTTTTCCTGTCCTCCCTCCCAGTCTAATCCCAGTATTATTGGCCATCAGCCAGTCAGCTGGACCCAATCGCATTGTAAAGCATGACTCCTCTCTCTAAGGCAACCGTATGCCAAGCGTATGCCCATTAGGGGCAGTCTGACCCTAACTATCCTATCTTCCTGTCTGGTCATGTCGCTGCTGTCGGGTTCAGAAACTACAGTCACCTGGTTTATAGGTGGCCTCATACCTTTCCCTGGTGCCTGGCAAGGCTTATTTCCCATGTTTCTTGGGGAAGGAAGCCAGCCTCCCATGTAAGCTTGGTCATTTCATCCATGTCGTAAAGGTCACCCCTAATTTCCTCACCTGCTAAATGGCAGCTGTACCGCAAGCTTCCCAAGGCTCTTGGAGTATAATTCATGGGATAACTGTAAAGCAGACATATAAGAGCTATTTCAGTGCCGATCTAGTTTCTGGCTTACAGCAGGACTTCAAGGACCCTGAGCAATGAACGAGTCTATGTGCTGCTGGAGTGAGCTTGACATTGAATGAGGAAATAAAGAAATGTAAGAAAGTGAGTGGATAAATGAAAGTAATAGTTTTCTTTAAGATATAATTTATTTATTGGAGACAGCGAGACAGAGATAGTGAGAGAGGACAGGAGCAGGGAGAAGCAGGCTACCTGCTGAGCAGGGAGCCCGATGTGGGACTCGATCCCAGGACCCTGGTCCCGACCTGAGCTGAAGGCAGTCGCCCAACCAATGGAGCCACCCAAGCACCTACTTCATGTTCATTTCTTTTTGCAGAGCAGGAGTGTGAGATCTGGATGTGTCTACCATGAAGAAGGTAAGAAGTAGCAGAATGGGAACTTGAGCTCAGGGCTTCCACACTGAAGCTGGGCACTGAAGCTGGGCACCACAGCCTTCCTCTGGCGTGTCCATCTCCTGCTGGACATTCATCCCTGAGCGTCAGCATCGCCTCTGCAACACCAGCCTTCCCTGTATGCCCTGTCCAAGGGTCCTCTTCTACCTTGCTCTCTTTCCCACTCACCTGTTTAATATTCTTCACCTCATCACCACTGCTATTTGACATCACTTAGTTGTATCTAAGTCTGTAAGCTATTCCCTATGCTGGCTTTTTTAATAATCACAAGAGACTTACGAAGCTAGTACACTTTTATCTCTATTAGCCATGCAAAACTGAAGTTTACAGAGTTTAGGGGACTTGCAGAGCAGAAGCAGTAGTAACAGAGTTACTCCAAGTAGAAGAGTTCAGGTATTTGATGGCAAGGGTCACACTTTTCAATCCCGTGCGGTCTCCTGGAAGTGCCATACGGTTGTTTTTAGGACAGAGGCGTTTGCTGTTCTTGTTTTCAGAATGAATGTGTAACTTCTAAAACATCTCTTAAGAAAATTGGTGACATCCTAGTATTTGTCGACTTCAGGAGGATTGAGAATTACTGAAATCGGTGATTTCATTGATGGATACAATAATGGAGTTATTCAAGTGTATTTTTCAGAATAATAGAGATACGCAGTAGTATGGGCCTCATTAATGCCTGGCTAGAAAATGCGTGTCCTTATTCTTCCATACATATTTCACCAAAGATTATTTCACTAGGAGCAGACGCTGATTGGTCATGAGGAGAAAATGGCCCAGATGTGTGTCTGGGGGTGAAAGGAGATTAGCGATTTAAAACCTGCTGGCTATCACCTGTCAAGCAAATACTAGTGTTGACCATGAGTTACTGGAGACAGTAGAGAGAGCTTGTATTTCACCTTCTGGTCCTTCTAACCACCCTGGGTAAGTCCTTTAACTCTCTGAATTTACTCTTCTCACCTGTAAGATGAAAAAAATAAAACTTTATTTACAGGGATGTTATAAGGGTTACATTAACTAACTCAGGTAAACAACCTGGTGTGCAATTGGTAGTAAGTAAACTTAGTCTCCTTCCCTTATCCCTTGTTCTTCGTGATTTACTAGTCCATATAGGAGATATGACTATAAAATAAAAAAACAAGATTGATATTGCAAGTAAATGGGTAGGCGTGCAAACACGTGAAAGAACGCTGCCCCAGCGTAGCAGTACATCTTAGGAAGCTACCCACTTTGCTGACTCTGCTGTGTTTGCTCAGATCATTTCTGGAATGCTTCTCTACCAGTCAGACCTCTAGGCAGAAGACAGCCACAGGAAGTGAAATCAACAAGTTGTTATTCATCCACCATGGATTGTTACTCATCCTGAACAAGTGAATGAGAGATTATTTTTCGAAACAGACCAACAGATAAGCAAGCCACAACGCTAATACCACGTAACAGAGTGGCTATTCAGCGATCCCATCGAGTATCACTCAGCTTCCCAGAACTTTAGCCAGAAATGCTCAGAGAAGCACTTGTTGGCGACTTCACCACTAGCTACTTTCAAAATGAGGAAGTGGATTGGCTCTGGGGGACAGACAGCATGTATTAGTCACAGGAGGTGAGGGATGGTGACATTCCTGAAAATAGAGGGGACCAGAAATAGAATGACAAATATCTAGAACATTCTTTCCTCTAGAGAAAAGTTCAAAACCACTAGCTTTAATGAGGAGAAGTTGGTGGTGTGTAATAAGGCCAACGCGGGAGTGAGACGACCCTATTTCAGGGAATAGCACTTCCCTGGAGATGGTCTCAAGAGCCCTTATTTACAGAAATACTTGCTTTGACTGTGAGCATCCTGAAGAAAAAGCACTTTAGTTAGGTTTCGAAGGCCAACCAGGTGGATGCTCTTAACTCGTGATTGCTGGCTAGATCTGTGGATTTATGAGCAGCCTGGGTCGTGGTGTAGAAGAGGGAAAGTCCATGAACGAGAAGCCAGGCAGCAGGAATAGCTCTGTGTTTTTGGGCTCTTGCTGCTTAGGCTAGGAAGACCTGGCCTGATACCTTCATTTCTGGTTCTGTTAGCTCGGCTCCAAGACCAAAGACCACCTCCTGCTTGAGTTTGCCATCTTTCCTGCAAATGCATCGCTCCTACTGGAGAGGACCCGAGGTTATCTGCAAGGCTTAACGGTAATTTCTTATTTTTTTTAATTTGAAGTTTCAAACTCACAGGAAAGTTGAAAAAGTGATATAGAAAATATCCATGTCCCTTTACCTAGATGCACCAATGGACACATTTTCCCATACTCATCTTACTTCACACTATCCATATTAATACATATATATATATACATATACCACTTTTTTTAAGGATTTTTAAAATTTAAATTCATTTAATTAACATATGATGTATTATTTGTTTCAGGGGTATAGGTCTGTGATTCAGCAGTCTTCTATAACACCCAGTGCTAATTACATCACATATCCTCCCCAATGTCCATCACCCAGTTACCCCATCCCCTCACCCCCCCTCCCCTCCAGCAACCCTCACTTGGATTCCTAAGAATAAGAATCTCTTATGGTTTGTCTCCCTCTCTGGTTTCATCTTGTTTCATTTTTTTCCTCTCTTCCTCTATGATCCTGTTTTGTTTCTTAAATTCTACATATCAGTGAGATCATGTGAAAATTGTCTTTCTCTGATTAACTTATTTTCCCTTAACATCATACCCTCTAACTCCATCCATGTTATTGCAAATGCCAAGATTCCCCCTTTTGCTGGCTGTATAGTATGCCATTATATATAGATAACACATCTTCTTTATCCATTCATCTGTCTATGGACATCTGGGCTCTTCCTAAGTTTGGCTGTTGTGGACATTGCTGCTATAAATATTGAGGTGCAGGTGCCCCTTTGGACCACTACATTTGTATCCTTAGGGTAAATACCCAGTAGTGCAATTGCTGGGTCATAGGGTAGCTCTCTTTTCGACTTTTTGAGGACCCTCCATACTGTTTTCCAGAGTGGCTGCACCAGCTTGCATTCCCATATATAACACCCTTTATCTCAACCACTCAAAAGTAGGCTTCCCCTGTCATATTTGACCCTTAGAAACTTCAGCTTGGGATGCCTGGGTGGCTCAGTCAGTTAAGCATCCAATTCTTGATTTCAGCCCAGGTCATGATCTCAGGGTTATGAGCTCGAGCCCGATATTGGGCTTCATGCTGAGCATGGAGCCTGCTTAGGATTCCCTCTCTCCCTCTGCCCCTCCTCAATGTGCTCTCTCTGTCTCTGCCTGTCTGTCTCTCTCTCTCTCTTAAAAAAATAAAGAAAAAAATGGGGCACCTGAGTGGCTCAGTCAGTCAAGTGTCCAACTCTTGATCTCAGCTCAGGTCTTGATCTCAGTGTCATGAGTTCAAGCCCCACGTTGGTCTCCATGCTGGGCAGGGAACCTGCTTAAAACAAAACAAAAACACTTCAGCTTTCATCTCCCAAGGACAAGAACATTCTCTTATATAACCACAGCACCATTATCATGCCTAAGAAAATCAACATTAATACAATAACAGCTTCCAACACTGAGCCCATATTCACATTGCCCAAATTGTCCCCAAAATGTCCTTTAGAGCAGATTTTTTAAAAAAAGATTTTATTTATTTATTTGACAGAGAGAGATCACAAGTAGGCAGAGAGGCAGGCAGAGAGAGAGGGGGAAGCAGGCTCCCCACCGAGCAGAGAGCCCGACGTGGGGCTCAATTCCAGGACCCTGATATCATGACCTGAGCCGAAGGCAGGGGCGTAACCCACTGAGCCACCCAGGTGCTAGAGCAGATTTTATTTTGGATCTAGGATCCCATCAAAGTCCAGCATTACGTTTGGCTGTTATGTCTCTCTAGCTTTCCCAGGGTAGAATAGTCCTCTACTCATTCTGATGTCCCACTGTGTCCATTAGTGAGCCTCGGCTTCTTGTCCTGCAGAAGGTCCCACATTCTGGGATTGCATTCAGGTGACAGTCCCAACAAGGGCACTGCATTGGCTGTGATGGGTACCTCCCACTGCATCTCATCTCAGGAGTCACAGGTCAGGCCACCCCATAATCAGCAATGCCAATGATGAGCTCTTGATTAGGGTGGAAACTACCCAATCTCCCCATTGTAATGGCCTGTTTCTCCCTCTATAATTAATAATCTGTGGCAAGAAGGGTACTTTCTGTGATGAGCACTGGGTGTTGCATGGAAGCAATTGAATTACTAAACTCTACACCTGAAACTAATATTGTACTGTATGTTAACTAATCGGAATTTAAATAGAAACTTGGGGGAAAAATGTTTAAATACATGAAAAAAATAATCTGTGGGGTAATACTTTGAAACAGTGTGAATATCTTACTCCCTAACAACTGTCCTACTCGGTGATTTCAATATCTATTTGTTACTCTTACCTGAATCTGGCATTAGTTTGAGGGCTACGAAATGGGGACTTATGAATTCTGTCAACATTTATCTGTCGGCATTGTTCATAAAGAACAGTTTCCCCTGTTCTCTCTCCACTTTTTCCTCTCTCTTTACCTTTTAAAGCATCACTATGGACTCATGGACGGTTTTTTTTTTTTTTTCCTACTATAGCCTATCGTAATCCAGTATCATCATTTGGCTGGGAAGAGGGATGAGCTAATTGTGTTTGGCCGTGAAAGTTCCCTCAAGTTGGCTCCTGTATCCTGACCCCATCATCCCACTGATCTCAGGGCAATCCCCTACACTGTGGCCCAAGATATCTCAGACCAACCTTCTGCTCTCCCTGGCACTGACCTGGAACCAACATCTCTCCATGGGGCCCTGATTCTTTTTAGTAGGAAATGGTACTTAGCAATCAACGTCTATGTAATAGGTGCTCTCTCAACTGCAATTTTGAGTTACAATTTTATTTTTTTCTATTTTTGAGATTTTATTTTTTTGACAGAGAAAGAGTGTACAAGCAGCTTCCCCGAGAAGCAAGGAGCCCAATGCGGGGCTGGATCCCGGGTCCTGGAAACATGACCGGAGCCAAAGGCATGTGTGTAGCTAGACTAAGCCACCCAGGTGCCCCCTGAATTGCAGTTTTAAATCAATAAATTTCCAGGCCTCTGCTAACTATGCCTGGGGTTACTGAGACATTAGGAGAGCTAACAGCAATACAGCATGACTCCAGGGGACGGTTAACCCTCCCTCCTAAGAGAATCTCCATTTGGACACCTTTCAGAAGCTGAGGGGTGATTCAAGGCTTCACTTGGCCTCACTGGAGAGATTTGTCTACACTGCTTTAAGGAACTTGCCCTACCCCTGTGAGAGTACCAATTCATAAGGCATTTTTGGACCCAGCCCAAGAAAGAGAGAAGAACATTACTAGAATGACTTTCACTTCTGAAAAAGCGGGTTCAAATACTGATATACTCTCCCGCATCACTGTATTATCATGGGTATGTCCCTTCATTTTTCTGAGCCTCAGTCTTTTTTTTTTTCTTATCCCTAAAAAAAGGTGTATTGAGAGTAACTTCTTCGTATTGTTTTGTTTTCTTAGCAGAATGATAATTAAACAAGGTATGATGCCTTAAAGTGTCTGAAAATTGTATAGAGCTATGTAAACACTAAATAGGAACAAGAGTGCAACATGTGGGGCAGGCAGAAGCCACCTAGATCATTGAAGTTCAAGAAAAACTCAGTCCTCAACTCTTTAGTTAAAGTCTCTAACTAAGGAGCTGGTTTGGACTTGTATTTCTTTTCTTCTCCTGGCTTCCATTTATAGGAGCTTCCCACTAAGGAGCAGAGAACAGGCTGTAAGGAAACTTCTAGTAGGGGCCTGGGGGCTCCATGCCTGCTCACGCTAGACATTTGCCCCCGGGAGCACCCACACTTGGCCCGGTGGGAGGATAATGAGGAAGGTGAAGTCAGGGCCTGAAAGAACAGAGATATCGTCGTTTAGAGACTCTTTTCCCAAACCGCTCTTCCCACTGAACATTGGAGATGAATTATCACTCTCTTTTTGGTTCAGGCCAGCCCATTCAAAGAGGGTCCTTTTCCCTTCCAAGGCCTCCACCAGCTTCCCGTCACAGGGGCGCTACTTCCGGTGCAAGCCCTGTAGACCTTTCAACAAAGACGGCTTTAAGGATGCTGACTTCCGGGCCAGTCACCACACTCTCAGCAGTAGAGACGTGAACTCGGATGAAGATCTGTCTAATCACCAAGGAAACGGAGGCAGAGATAGGAGGTTTTTGATCAGGGCTCTGAGTCAGGGTGGCTAGGCTAAGGCTATGGCATGGAAGAAGGTTGGCCTTCTTGGCCTCAGTTTCAAAATCAGAGAAGCAAGGAAATGCAATCACACGTGTGCTGAGGATCCCTGTCCTCTCAACTGGAATGCAACTCAAGTGTGATCAGCAGACATTAGGCACCTACTGAGGACACAGCTCTGGGCAGGGAGATTTATGGAGCTTCCATTCTTCTCTGGAGGGGAACATTAAGTAAAGGAATGCCTTTCACTGTGCTTTACGCAGTTATAAAGGGGGCAGAGAGGACTAGCAGGTCATAGATTTCATCCATGTAGTATGGGCAAGGAAGAGGGGTGAGGTTGGGCAAGGCCCCTTAGAGGAGGTCAAGGGAAGGAAGGGTTCCAGACAGAGGAAAACTGGATACATGAAGAAAGGCACTTCTTCTAGAAGGATTGGGAAAATATTTGTTACTTACTCATTTCCTGCCCCTCTCCATGATCTATCTCCACCACTTAACCCAAATCATGAGCGTGAAGAAGCTTCTTCTGAGCCGTGAAGTCCATCCAGCCTCCAGATTAACTGCTGTAAGGAATTCTAGTACAGTAGGCTAGAGAATGTCCGTCCACAGACATGGTTCCAAATGCTGGGCAGTGCAGGTGTTTTATAAGGAAAACAGGGCTTTTGCAGATGTAATGATGTAAAGGTTTTGAGATAGAAAAATTATCCTGGATTATCTGGGTGGGCCCTAAGTGCAATCAAAAGTGTTCTCATAAGAAAGAGGCAAAAGGAGATTTCAGACAGACACACTCTGAGGAGAAGGTGATGGGAAGACAGAGCAGAGAGAGATTTGCAGGTGCTGCCTTGAAGAATGGAGTGATGTGGCCACAAGCCAAGGACGCCTGACAGCCTCCAGAAGCTGGGAGGTAGGAAGGGAATTCCTCCCCCACGAAGAAGCTCCAGAGGGAGCACAGCCTGGTCCACAGCTTGTGTCCAGCCCAGTGGCCCTGATTTAGGGCTCTGGCCTCCAGGACTGAGAAAGAATAGATTTCTCTTATTCTAAACCATCACAGAAAACAACAACAGATTCCTACATTGACTAAGCATCACTTTTTCCCAGGCCTTTGTAAGAAGGAGGGCGAGGAGAGAGAAAGAGGGTGATCTGTTGCTTCCTTTATTAATTTTGCTTTTATTTTTCAAGAGATGGTCTGGCCACCCACGCCAGAAGTGGATCCAGCATCCCTCTGGGATATTAGACAACACTGTGGGTCGCCATTCTAGAGAATCACACTGGTGTGAAGAGGACGGCTGTAGTTCTGAAGATGACAGGGCTGACTGTGTCATCTTCTCTTCTGGGCTTTTCACACTACCCACACGGGGCACAAAAATTCAAGCAAACCTACATCACCACACTCGTCAGTCATGTGCCCTTGTCCCAGCCAGCTGGAAGCTCATAATCCATTGAGCATTGTCTCCTCAGTGACAAGCAGTTAAGGGGTTCTCATGAAAGGTAAAATGTGATACAGTAATAGTTTGTAATCCCTACTCTCAAATCATGTAGAGTTGATTTAACTGGGCTAGACTACTGATTATCAATTTTACTAAAAACAACAGAAGAAAATGTGTTCAAATGTTACCATGGATCACTTCTATTTGAAGTGATTGTTTTTCCTTCCTTTTTTTTTCACATTAACTTTATGATAAAAATACCTTACTGTATCGCTTATACATGTGTATGTATATATACATACATATACACACACATATATGTATATACATATACACATGTATATATATGTATGTATATATGTATGTATATATACATACATATACACACGTATATATATGTATATATACATATATATACACATATATACATATATACACATACATATATATTGTAAAGCATTTACATTTAAAAGAAAGAATGAAGAAGTAAAGGGGGGGGAGGCAGCATATTGCAAATTATCCATGAGATCTTAGGGTTTAAAAAGTACTCTGAGAGTTCTTAGTAGCTGGGGCTTGGGAAAATGCCCCAGAAATTTCAGGACTTTAGCTGAGCCTTGAAGAATGAGCAGTATTTTGAGACTCAACTTTGATTTGCCCTTGTGTCTTAGTCTCTTTAGCTGCTATAACAAAATACCACAGACTGGGTGGCTAATAAAAAAACAGAAGTTTCTTTCTCACAGTTCCAGAGGCTGAAAGTCTGAGACCATGGTGCCAGCCTGGTCAGGTGAGGGCCCTCCTTGGGGCTGTAGACTTCTCACTATGTCCTCACAGGGTGGGAGGGGAGAGGGAGCTCTCTGGGGCTTCTTGTATAAGGACACTAATCCCATTCCTGGGGGCTGCAGCCTCCTGACCTAATCACCAACCACGGGGCCCCACCTCCTACTGCCAGCAGTCATGTGGTTCACTGAAATACATTATCCACTGAAATGAATTGCCTATTAAAATATTTTAATTGAAATTAATTTAATTAATTTAAGGCTCATTGTAATAGTCAGATTCAGATGTCTTAGTTTTTCATGCCAGTTCCAACACTTAGCAGCTGTGTGACCTTGGGCAAGTAACATAAACTCTCTGACCTTGAAGAGATTGATAAGTGACCTGCCCATGCAGATATCTGCCTGACAGTGTTGCCGATGGTATGGAATAATGATATGTGAAAGTCTGGGCCTAAAACAACCACTCAACATGTTTGTTCTTTTTCCTCCAAGGATCATCATGAACAGAGTGTTGGAGGGCAGCAAGGCTGGGGAAGGAGCTTGAAAACTGGCAGAAGCAGGCAAGTCTCTTTAATCACTGAGCACTCGGCATGTGCCCTGGGCTTTATGCATTTATGCATTTACGCTCATTTAATTCGCACAGCAACCCCTCGAGATTAGGTTCTGAGAGGTTAAGTAACTCCCTCTCACTTTTTAACTACATCTGTTCAGTAACTATTCTTGCGCAGGGCTGGTGGGGAGCAGCCCTGATGATGCCCTTGCTGGGTAGTGTTGTGAACACTCCCACTGTGGCTGATTTCCGGCTGCTAATGGTTTCACCACTGGCTCCAGGCATTCCCAGGGATTAGACAGTGGGCTCTGACGGCTACTCAAACTGGCTCTGACACACCTATCACCTGCCTCAAGCTTCCACTGCCACACCCTTCCTTGTGTTCCTTTTTTTTTTTTTTACATCTTTTTATTTAAATTCAATTTGTTAACATGTAGTGTATTAGTAGTCTCAGAGATGGAGTTCAGTGATTCATCAGTTGCATACAATACCCAGTGCTCAGTACAGCATGTGCCTTCCTTAATGCCCATCACCCAGTTACCCCATCCCTCCACCCCCCTCCCCTCTAGAAACCCTCAGGTTATTTCCCAGAGTTAAGAGTGTCTTACGGTTTGCCTCCCTGTTTTCATCTTTTTATGTTTCCTTCCCTTTCCCTGTGTTCATCTGTTTTGTTTCTTAAATGCCAAATATGAATGAGATCATATGGTATTTGTCTTTCTCTGATTTATTTCGCTTAGCGTAATACCCTCTAGTTCCATCCACACCATCGTAAATGGCAAGATGTCATTCTTTCTGATGGCTGAGTAATATTCCATTGCATACAGATACCACATCTTTTTTATCCATTTATCTGTCGATCTGGGCTCTTTCCACAGTTTAGCTATTGTGGACATTGCTGCTGTAAACATTGGGGTGCAGTTTCCCCTTCAAATCACCATGTTTGTGTCCTTTGGGTAAATCCCTAGTAGCGCTGGGTTGTAGGGTAAGTTCTATTTTTAAGTTTCTGAGGAACCGCCATACTGTTTTCCACAGTGGCTGCACCAGCTTGCCTTCCCACCAAGAGTGTTAAGAGGGTTCCCCTTTCTCCACATCCTCACCTTGGAGCATTCTCACCTGAGAGCCTCTGCATTTGCTGTGCCCTCTTTCTCCAACTCCATCCATCCGCATCTTCATTGGGCTGCCTACTTCCTGTCATTCAGATCTGAGCTCTGAGGTCCCCTCCACACAGGTGATCCCCCCTACCTACTTGCACTAATGTAGCTCCCCACTCAGTCACTCTTTAGCACATCATGGCTTTCCTGTCTTCACAGGGCATCTCATCGTATGAAATTTCTATGAACTCCTTTATTATCTGCTTCTCCCTACTGGCATGTAGACTCCTTGGGAACAGGGACTTTATCTTGTTTATTTCCATGTCTTCAGCACATAGTAGATGTTTAGTGAATAATTGTTGAATGAATGAATTTGTTCAAGGTCACATGGCTAATGAGGAAGGAAGTAGAAGTCAGACCTAGACCCCATACTCTTGATCTTTCTAAAGATATTACCTTATCCTCAAGTGGCTTGCAGAATAGTCTAGAATACAGAATAATTACCTAACTACAGGCAATGGCAGTGCAAAGAAATGTCTTAGGTGCTGCTGGCGGGAATATAAATTGGCATAATCAATGCTGGCAGGCCAGTCCAAGGACCTAAAGGGCATCCCACAAGACTAGCCAAGAGGGTCTCTGGCTGTGCGCAGGATAGAAATCAAACATGAGCCAGCAGGAGGCAAAAGCAGACTTTACTGAAGGTATAGAGAGACTGCAGGTACACAAAGAGTGTCCAGGAGACTCAGAAAGGAAAGCAGGAAGTCCTGTCTATGTTCAGGATCTGGGATTTTTAGTGAGGATGGCAGTCTGGGGTATGTGTCCTCACAGGCATCCAGGAACTGGTTAGAACAAAGATGGAGGCCCAGGTGTTATTCCTCAGAGCCAGAGAATCTTGGTATGGAGATGTCTAGCACTGGTGGTCTGGAATATGCATATGATGGCTTCGCTTGTCATTCTCACCTGGTCCTTCCTTAGATGTTATCTATTCTAAAGAAATCATTCACTCCTTGTCTCTTACAAGAAAGACAACACTATTTGCATTATGATGCTTGTGTATAGTGGGGCGGGGGAGTACAGGTCCTAGCAAGAATAGGAATAAGAAAAGGAACAAAACACAGATTTTTATGGAGTCATTCAATTTCCCTGTCTCATAACAACTTTGGAGAACATTTCACACTACCTTCTAAGTTGAAGATGACTTCTTCTAAGGATATACCTGAGAGTAATTCTTATACGCATACAGCTGGAGGCATGTAAACAGTGTTCCTAGTGGCAAGAGTCATAAAAGCAAAAACTTACAAACCATCCAAACATGAATGAACAGTAATACAGTATCAAATCAATGAACATATACAGTATACAGTAATCAAATCAATGAACGACCCAACATTCACCAGTATGGCTCTACATTTGCCATATACTACTGAACACAAGAGAGGAAACCCCGAAAGATTTCAAACAGCATTATACATTTTTGTGATATTAAAAACATCTAAAAATGTTTAGGCATCCTTTTCAAGAGTACTTATAAATTAAGTAAAGTTAAATGAAAAGGAAAACAAGGAAATGATGACTACAGAACACAGGATAAAGCTCCTGGGGCATGGGGAGGCAGGGGATGGGCTCACTGGAGGAGAGAGTGGTCAACTGATAAGATGTAGGTTATTGTCAAGGTCCTAACTTTAGCTCTAGGTCAAGGGTTTGTGCATGATTATTGTATTATTAAAAATGATCTGATAGCCAGCTGCTGCCTCCTGGTGTGATAAGGAAACTGAGGCTCAGAGGGGTTCAGTGACTTGGCCAAGGTCAAACAGCTAGTAAGTGGAGGAGCCAAGACTTAAGAGCTACTTGCCTCCTATTTTCTACTGCACCCCATCCCCAATTTGTACCATAACCCAATAAAAACCCAAACTAAACACATCCGAAAGCTGGATTCACCTGACCCTCTACCCCAGTTTAGGAGCCATGCCCATCTTGTTTCCCTCACTCTTCCCCCATGTGACTGAGCCCTGTGGTTTGATCTGGATTGGCCCTGCATGGACGAGATGGAGCTATAGCAGCAGCAAGAACAAGACCATTGGGCCTGACTCCAGAGCATCACAGACAGAGATGATAACCTGGTACCTATTGGCAAGCTATCCTGAGAGCACTATGATGACAAGTGCTCTGATGGCGCCAGCCCAGTTTACCCTGCACCCCCTGCAGAACCAGCTGGTTGCCCCAGTGCCTGAAAGCTCACCCTTGGGAATCTCTTCAGCCACTGCCAGGAATGGGTCTCCTGTGCCTTTGAATCTCCGGTGCCTGAGCCCACCCCACCTTTCTGCCCAGTACCTACTCCTTGGCCATCAGGTAGAGTCTCTTTCTAACTCTCTTTAATAAATAGGATTGAAAAAAATATAAAAATAAAAATGAACTAAAAACAGAAAGTAGCTAAATAGCTCAAATTGATCCATGCAGACCGTGGATCATGATTATCTGGTTCGGCAGTCCTGAGATCTAACTAAACGAAGAAACTACATGTCATGAGAGATCTAGTTCTGCAGTCCTAAGATCTAATTAAACAAAGAAACTACATGTTGTGAGAATGGGAAGGGGAGGAGTGCACAGGGAAAAAAAACAGTTTCATTAAGCCCTCAACAAGTGGCCTCCACCATGTGGCACCTTGCTTGCTACTTTCATATTCTTGATCCACTTAATTATCACGAAAACCCTATGAGGTAAATGTTTGTTTCCATTTTAAAGATGAAGAAACGGAAGCAAATTGCCTTGCTTACTTTTCCAAACCTACCCTAGATTGGGGCTTGTCAGAAGGTGTGGGTAAATACCTTCTAGGGTGGTTTGGGGAGAGGATAGGGCAGGCAGAGGGTGAGGGAGGCAGTTTTAATATTTTCATTCTCGGAATGGAGATGCAAGACTTGTCATCAGCCAGAGTGTTGGTCTACCTATGGCTTGATAATAAGCAAAATTTTCCCTGTTTATATAGGTCATAAGTTATTTATGTTTATATTGCATTATTAAAAGGCAAAATTCAACTGGGTAAATGTGAAGGTCAAATCAGCTTTATTCAACAATTTATGAGTCAGGCAGTATCCCATCTAGCAAGGAAAGAGGGACACCCAGGAGCTGTGCAAAATGGACAGATTTTTCTAGACAGAACTAGGATGGGACCAGAGGGGTAACTAGAAAAAGAAAAAAAAGGATCATTCAAGGCAAGGTCACCTTCCCTTAGGGGGAAGGCAGGGGTCTTAAGTAGATTACCTTACTAGTGTTGATCAGCTTATTCTGGACTGATTAGTTTAAAATTCCACTCCTGAGAGAGGCTGAAATTGCTATTAGGTTAGGTATTAAATCTTGGTGGGCCTAAATTTACACCTAAAGTAGCTGGAGAAAGAACAGCAAATAAAACCTAAACCCAGCAGAGGAAGAGAATGAATTAAGATTAAGAGCAGAAATCAATGAAATAGAAATCAAAAGAACAGTACAGATCAATGAAACTAGGAGCTGGTTCTTTGAAAGAATTAATAAGATTGATAAGCCACTGGACAGACTTATTAAAAAGACAAGGAAAAGGACCCAAATAAAATCATGAATGAAAGAGGAGAGATCACAACCAACACTGAAGAAATACAATTATAAAAACATATTATGAGCAACTATGTGTGAACAAATTAGGCAATCTTGAAGAAATGGATGCATTGCTAGAGATGTATAAACTACCAAAACTTAACCAGGAAGAAATAGCAAACCTGAACAGACCCATAACCAGCAAGGAAATTGAAGCAGGCATCAAAAATCTCCCAACAAACAAGAGTCCAGGGTCAGACGGCTTCCCAGGGGAATTCTACCAAACATTTAAAGAAGAATTAATTCTTCTTCTGAAACTGTTCCAAAAAATAGAAATGGAAAGAAAGCTTCTTAACTCTTTCTATGAGACCAGCATTACCTTGATCCCAAAACCAAAGAGCCCATCAGGGGGCGCCTGGGTGGCTCAGTTGGTTAAGCATCTGCCTTTGGCTCAGATCATGATCCCAGGGTCCTGGGGTTGAGCCCCATTTCAGGCTCCTTGCTCAGAAGGGAGCCTGCTTCTCCCTCTCCCTCTGCCTGCTGCTCTCCCTGCTTGTACTCTCTCTCAATCTCCCTCTCTCTCTCTGTCAAATACATAAATAAATAAAATCTTCAAAAAAAAAAAAAAAGAGACCCCACCAAAAAGAATTACCAATATCCCTGATGAACATGGATGCAAAAATTCTCACCAAGATACTAGCCAATAGGATCCAACAGTACAGTAAAAGGATTATTCGCCACAACCAAGTTGGATTTACTCCTGGGCTGCAAGGGTGGTTGAACAGCCACAAACTAGTCAATATGACACACTACATTAATAAAAGAAAGGACAAGAACCATGTGACTCTCTCAAATGATGCAGAAAATGCATTTGACAAAGTACAGCATCCCTTCTTGATTAAAACTCTTCACAGTGTAGGGATAGAGGGAGCATACCTCAATATCATAAAAGCCATAGATGAAAGCCCACAATAAATATTCTCAATGGGGAAAAACTGAGAGGTTTTCCCTTAAGGTCAGGAACACAGCAGAGATGTCCACTATCACCACTGTTGTTCAACATAGTACTAGAAGTCCTGGCTTCAGCAATCAGACAATACAAAGAAATAAAAGGCATTCAAATCGGCAAAGAAGTCAAACTCTCGCTCTTCACAGATGACATGATACTCTATGTGGAAACCCCAAAAGACTCCACCCCAAAATTGTTAGAATTCATACAGGAATTCAGCAAAGTGGAAGGACATAAAATCAATGCATAGAAATCAGTTGCATTTCTATACACTAACAATGAGACGGAAGAAAGAGAAATGAAGGAGTCTATTCCATTTATAATTGTACCCAAAACCATAAGCTATGTAGGAATAAACCTGACCAAAGAGACAAAGGACATGTACTCAGAATACTATAGAATACTCATTAAAGAAATTGAAGACGACACAAAGACATGGAAAAATGTTCCATGCTCATGGATTGGAAGAACAAATATTGTTAAAAGGTCATGCTACCTATAGCAACCCATATATTCAATGCAGTCCCTATCAAAATACCATCAACTTCTTTCACAGAGTTGGAACAAATAATCCTAACTTGTGTATAGAACCAGAAAAGACCCCAAATAGCCAAAGGAATGTTGAAAAAGAAAACAAAAGCTGGTGGTATCATAATCCTGGACTTTAACCTCTATTACAAAGCTGTATTCACCAAGACGGTATGGAACTGGCACAAAAACAGACACATAGATGAATGGAACAGAATAGAGAGCCCAGAAATAGACCCTCAACTCCATGGTTGTCTAATCTTCGACAAAGCAGGAAAAAAATTTTAATGGGAAAAAGTCTCTTCAATAAATGGTGTTGGGAAAATTGGACAGCCACATGCAGAAGAATGAAACTGGTCCATCCTCTTATCATACACAAATAAAAACTCAAAATGGATAAAAGACCTAAATGGGAGTCTTGAATCCATCAAAATCCTAGAGCAGAACACAGGCAGCAACCTCTGTGACTTGGCCGAGGCAACTTCTTGATAGCTGCATCTCCAAAGGCAAGGGAAACAAAGGCAAAAATGAACTATTGGGACTTCATCAAGATAAAAAGCTTCTGCACAACAAAGGAACCAGTCAACAAATCCAAAAGACAACGGACAAAATGGAAGAAGATATCTGCAAATGACATATCAGATAAAGGGCTAGTATCCAAAATCTATAAAGAACTTATCAAACTCAACACCCAAAGAACAAATAATCCAATCAAGAAATGAACAGAAGAGTGAACGGTCATTTCTTCAAAGAAGATATCCAAATGGCCAACAGACACATGAAAAATTGCTCAACATCACTTGCCATCAGGGAAATACAAATCAAAACCACAGTGAGATACCACCTCACACTGGTCAGAATGGCTAAAATTAACCAGTCAGGAAATGACAGATGTTGGCGAGGATGCGGAGAAAGGGGAACCCTCCTACACTGTTGATGGGAATGCAAGCTGGTGCAGCCACTCTGGAAAACAGTATGGAGGTTCTTCAAAAAGTTGAAAATAGAGCTACCCTATGACTGAGCAATCACACACTTGTATCCCAAAGATACAAATGTAGTGATCCGAAGGGGCACCTGCACTCCAATATTTATAGCAGCAATGTTCACAATAGTCAAGCTATGGAAAGAGCCCAGATGTCCATTGACAGATGAATGGACAAAGAAGATGTGGCATATATATATACAAAGGAATACTACTCAGCTATCAAAAAAAAAAGAACTCCTTCCATTTGCAATGGTGTGGCTGGAACTAGAGGGTGGTATGCTAAGTGAAATAAGTCAATCAGGGAAACAAAATTATCATGTGATCTCACTCATATGTGGAATTTAAGAAACAAAACAGAGGATCATGGGGGAAGAGAGGAAAAAATAAAAGAAGATGAAATCAGAGAGGGAAACAAACCAAAAGTGACTCTTGATCACAAGAAACAAACAGGATTGTTGGAGCAGAGGGAGGTGGGGGGATGGGGTAACTGGATGTTGGGCATTAAGGAGGGCACATGATGTAATGAATACTGGGTGTTATATAAGATGATGAATCAATGATCTCTACCTCTGAAACTAATAATACATTACATGTTAATTAAATTAAAATATAAAAATTAAAAAATTCTTCATGGGGTTTAGCAAATCTGACTCCATCTGAAGCCCATTGTTTTTTTTTCCAGTGTGTTATGCATGAATTGGAAAAATATATCTAAAGCAATGTACAGAAAAAAAAAAGCAATGTACACAATCCCACAAAGATTCATTAAAATGTCTTTTGTAGAATTTTAAAATAAACTTATATTTTTAAAAATATTGAAAAATTGTATCATATAACCCTAAGATCACTGAATTTTTATTTATTTATTTAATTTTATTATTTATTTATTTATTTTTAAATTTTCTTAAGTAGGCTCCACACCCAGTGTGCAGTCTCATGCAGATCTCGAACTCACGACACTGAGATCAAGACCTGAGCTGACATCAAGAGTTGGCACTTAACTGACTAAGCCACCCAGGCACCCCACTGAATTTTTAAATGGTGAAAATTATTTTTCCAATTATCTTGGTTTCCACTCTTTTATTTATTTTCATAAGATTTTATTTTTAAGTGATCTTTACACCCAACTTGGAGTTGGAACGTACAACCTTGGGATCAAGCGTGCTCTACGGAAGGAGCCAGCCAGATGCCCCTCCCATTCTTTTAAGTCCAAGGGAAGGTTTGTTGGTTGGTTGGTTTGCTTCATACCTAGCTATTAAGTTTTATTCTATTTCTTAGAAATAAAATTTCCCCTTTTGCTGCTTTTACAAAAAGGAAGTGGTGTGAGGCAGGGAAAACCCTTTTTATTTTTTTTCTTTTAGCTTGTACCTATTTCACAACGCTTCTATTGTTAAGTGCAAGTTGGAAACACAAACCCTGGGGCAATGATATTTGGGATAAGGTCTTTACAAAGAGAAAACAGGGACAATGGAGTGTCTCCTACTAGGATTCCAGAATGACAGGCTGGGATTTTTGTTCAAAGATGGGCATGCATGCATGCATAAATAAATAAATAAATAAATCTCTCCCCCTCTCTATCTTCCTTTTGTAACGGAGGGAGGGATCTTAATTTTTCCAATGTGTGAGGAAAAATACAAGCTTTGTGTTGGTTTGGAGTGATGCTCCAAACTGTGTTTCTGCTTTAGTTTTCCTCCTGTGTCACATGGCTTTACCATGTTAGGGTAGGCTTTACCCTAGCCCTAACCCTAACCATAGACTTTCCGTGTGCCTATAGTAAGTCTTAAGGACAAATATAATACTGTGAAATAGTCCCGAATCTTGAGGTCCTTAGATCTGTTAGAATTGTGCCTCAGAACAAGGTAGGACTGACATGCCTTTTTTGTTTTTAATGTTTTCTTTTATTGCGGTGTAATTGACCTATAACATCCTGTAAATTTAAGATATACTGATTTGATACATTTGTATTGCAATCTGATTCACACTGTAGCATTCTGTTGAGTCACATAATTATAATTTCTTCTAATGGTAGAATCTGTTCTCTAACATGTTACCTGCGTGGAACCTTCTCTCCCCCCAGCCCACCCCTCACCCTCTTCCCAGCAGCCCCCTCCCCTTTTGCCAGTTCCACTCCATTCCTCTTTACGTTCACTTTTCCTAAGTTACGGTCTCTCTGAACTAGACTGGGCATTAAAGATTAGCTAGTTTAGTGGTTTTCAAAATGTTCTCTGATCCTCTAAACCATCTTCCCACAGAAAACCTTACATAAAACGCCCATGATACAAAGCTGACAAAGTGTACCCGCTCTGAGAAGAGGAAGAAAGGATGCTATGCTTCACCCACACCACCTCCAGTTGATAACCCCAACAACCCCTGCCCATAAAGGGTCCCTTGGCAAAGTCCAAGGGAGCCCCAGCCAAAGCCAACACCCTCATTTGGCAGGTGAGGAAGCTTAAGTTCAGAAATGGGCAGAGAACATATCCAAGTTACAGGCGACACATCTTGGCATCCCGATTCCCAGTGCCGGAGCCCTCCCATGCCTGTCCTTTCTTTTCCTTACCGCACGGTTTCAAAATCTTCCGGCCATGAGGAATCCCCTTGAAGTCCAGGGGCTAAAATCATTCCCAGTGAGGCAAAAACTGCCTTCCATTGCCAAAGCAACATCCCAACCCTCGGGACTGGAAACATTCTGCAGCCACTTGACCTTTTCTCAAAAAGAGAAGAAAAAGACAAAGACAGGCTTCTGAACTTACGAGTGCAGTGAACTGGACCCATCCTGGCAACCCTGTGACCATTTCAGGAGGGCTACCACTGGAATTAAACAGTGCTGACGTGAACAAAAACAAGTTCACGGTCCAGGGCGGACTTTGGTATGACCTCTTGGCGCAGAGGGACAGGACAATGTGCTGTCCCTTCTGAGGGAGTAGCTTGATGCTGATGGGTCGGGACCACTCTCCTTCCCCCCTCCTCCTTCCCACTGCTGTCAGACACCCTGTCTGGTGAAGAGTCATCCCTCTTTCCTGTGTACTATAGCGACAGGAACATGTATAAAGCTTCCCCTAGCGTTTCAAAGTTAACACCATGGAAGGACATTGCATCCTGATTGCCAGGGCTCTATCCTGGGCAGGACAAACGGCAGCAGTCCTAAATTTAAGCAGGGAAGCAGGCTGAGGAAGCCAGCCTGGGATTTCTGTCAAAGCACTCTAGACCAAACAGCTCCCATCCAAGGAGTCTGGTTTTCCATAGTGATTTTTCCAGGCTACCTAAAACTATTTTTATATCCATCATTTCCTCTCACAGTCTGCCCGAAGGCAGGGAGAGAGACCCATTAATTCAATTTTTCTGGAGAAACAGAAATCCACCAATTTTGTGTCAAGGGGCTTAGGACGAGTCCAGAAGGTAACCAGGTTATTTTAATGGTCGACATCTCTTCATCATCATAACCATGGCAGTAAGTGGTTGTTAGGACAAATTTTAAGCGCTCAAATCCTGGCTCTGCCATTTACTAGCTCTGTGACCTTGAACAAGATACTTGATCTCTGTCTGCATCAATATCTTCACTCGTCAAGGGACCACTGATAATATGGCAGGATCCACTTTAATGTCTTAAGGGAGTAAATGAGTTACATATGTAGGAAACTAAGAACAGCACCAGCATATAGTAAGTTCTTGATAAATTCGAGTTATTATTTGTTTCGTGCTTCCACAAAATACTTCCACAGACTACTCCCAACTACTACCTCCCAACTAGCCTCCAGATCCTTTGATTCTCAGCCCAGGCATTTGGAAGAAATTCAGAATATTGGGTCAGGTCCAGCATCCTTTACGGAACGCACCCCCGGAGGTTAGTCTACTAGGTATGGTTTTCTTAGCCCAGTCCTGTCTTTTTGTTCGCTGCTCTGGAAAAGCACTCTGCAAAAGGCTCCAGGAAGTTTCCTCCGCTCTGGCAGAAGCTCTCACCCAGGAAGCATGAACTTTCCCTCCTCCCTTACACAAGCAGAAGGCAGAATTATGCACATTGTTGCTAAACCCTAGTAGTCCTTATCTCCCCACTTCTACCACCACTGGACTTTCTTTAGAAAAGCAATTCTAGCCCTGTAACAGAATTCAGCTGTGTCATTTCCCCTGGTAAAACCTTCAGATGCCTTAGAAAGCAGCATCAAAAAACTGTTCATGGGCTCTGGTCACCATCCCTCCCCCACCCTCCAAGCAGGGAAAGGAGTTGACACTTTTGGAGAACCCCATGTGTGTGAGGCTAGGTTACTATGATGCACATGGATAAGGGTGTGGGGCTGGAGAGGTAGAAGCAACGTATCCAGGCACCACAGTCAATAAAAGCTTTCATCATACACTTACCAGCTCTATGATCTTCCTCAACCTTTCTGAGCTGAGTTTTGTCAACTGCGAACTGGGATAATAATTGTATACACCCCATAAGGGTCATAAACACTCAATGAGTCAATTCATTTACTATGCTTAGCACAATGATGGACACGAGAGTCCAATACATGCTAGGTCTTATTATTATTATTATTATTACCTGAAAAAGAGCAGCCAGGGTTTACTCTTTCTCTCTTCCATTAAGCCAAGTGGGGCCATTGTCCTTGACTGAAGACAGTAACTTTGTCTCCAAATGAAAGAGCATTAATAACCCCAAGCCAAGTTCACGTGTGCAGTGTGGGGTGGGTGTGAGTGTGGTTAAGACTCCCTCCTTCTTTGAGGTGGGAGTAGTTTTATCCAACCTATGATGTGAATTCACTTATGCATCCCCGCTGAGCAAGGATGATCTAGTCTTCCGTTGAATTCTTTCATTGACAAGTTGCTCATTCCCGAATGAAAACCAACCCACTGCATTTTGAACACCTTTATAATTAGAAAGCGTTCTTTCTCTGTTCCTTCTCTCCCCACCCTCCCTCCACTTCCCACTTTCCCTGTCCTCCTCCTTCCTCCTTCCACCTTCCCCTTTCTCTCCTTTTTTCCACCCTGCCCTCTCCCTCCACCCCTCTCCTCTCCCAAGTCTGAGAGCCAGAGCTCCCAATCTTTGTCCTGAAGTCATTATCTCGAGAAGTCCTGGAGAGCACGGTAGGTTTTTGGTCTGGCCAGCGGGCAGGAGCTTGGTCTCCACCGGCCACAACTATCCTCCGGATTTTGCAGGGTCTTCCAGAAGCAAAGGCTTTTATCTGGGCCTACAGGGCTTGGCTTTATGGTTCATTACTGTCATCCATCAATTCGCCCAATTTCCATTATTAACCCATCTAGAACCACACGAACCACATTAAACTTGACACGGGTTGATCTGGCGCCTGGAGGCCCAGCTGACTCAATGGGCGAGCCGCGGAGAAGGGTGAGGCGCGGGGAGCGACTCCCCGGAACCCACGCACACCCGCAGCCCTCGTGCGCTGGAGTCCTCCGCGCAGCAGCTCCCGGACGCTACCGCCCGTGCCCGGCCCGGAGCAGGCTCGGGCGGCGCTGTCGCTTTAAGAGAGGGGCGGGGCCCGGGTACTGGCAAGGCAGGGCCGGCCCACAAGGCTCCTTTTCCTTTTTGATCCATTCAAAAATTACTCATTGCAAATTCCCGGACCGCTAGGAGCAGAGAAGGAAGGGGGCGGAGGAGAGAGGGCCGCTGCCGGCGCCGCGCTGGGGGCACCCGGGGGGCCGAGCGGCTGACGGCGGGTCCGGCCCAAGCAGCCCGCGGGCCGCCCTGGCTCCGGTGGCCTCACCAGGAAGCGTCAGTCTCGACTCTGGGGAAGCTCCGAGCGCCGCCTCCGTCGCCGCCTCCCGCCCGGCGCCGGGTCCCCGAGCCCCCTTCCCTGCTCCCTCCCGGACGCTCGGGCTCGGGCGCTTTCCCCGGCGATGGCTGGCCGCTGAGCCATGGCTCAGTACGGCCACCCCGGCCCGCTCGGCATGGCTGCGAGAGAGGAGCTGTACAGCAAAGTCACCCCGCGGAGGAGCCGCCAGCAGCGCCCCGGCACCATCAAGCATGGATCGGCGCTGGACGTGCTGCTCTCCATGGGCTTCCCCAGAGCCCGCGCGTAAGTGGCGGGGCTCGCGCCCCTCGCGCCCCACGCGGCCGGCCCTCGGCTTCGCTCCGGCTCGCCTCCCGGCGCCCGCCGGACGGACGGCGCGCTCCCCGCTGCCCACCACCTGCTGGGGCAGGACCGGCGCGCGGGCGGCCCGGGACTCGGCCCCTCCCGGCGCGGGTGCCGGGGCAGGCGCGGCGGGGAGCGCTGGTTGGGCGGGGGCGCCTGCCGGGGGTGCCGAAGGTGAGGCGTCCCTCCCGGCGAGGGCACCGGGGTCGGCTCCCAGGTACGGTGCCCGGCGGGCGGCCCCCGTGGTGGGGCTATGCGGGTGTCTCGCCGGCTCCCCGAGGTCTCCGGCGCCCGGCCCCCGGGGAGGCGGGGCCCCAGCGAGGATTCGGGCACCCTCCGGATCCGGACCGCAGGGCTGGTTTAGGATCTTCTCCGCCGGCTGGGAAGGGGCAGGGGACCTCGGGGCGGAGGGGCCGGCGCTCTCACCGCAGCGGCTTCCAGCTCCGGATGTCGCTCTCGGGTTCGGTCTCCCTCCGGAGTAGGAGGAGCGGGAGCGTGGGTGTTGCTGCGTGTTCATTGATAGGGAGGATGGAATGAGGAGAAGCGATTCCTCCTGGGGACCTGGGTTCTCGTCAGTGGTGACGGCAGCGCGGAAATCTGTGGGTGCCTGAGAGTAAGGAGGGGAGCTGTCTTCCCTTATCCTAATAACCCTTGGAGGGCGGGGTGGGGAAGGGCGGAGAGAGCGCAGGTGGCAGTCCCTGCAGCCCGCTGGGAAGAGGCCTGGCCGCCTGCACCAGGCAGTGGCAGCA
Source organism: Martes martes (assembly GCF_963455335.1). Lineage (NCBI taxonomy): Eukaryota > Metazoa > Chordata > Mammalia > Carnivora > Mustelidae > Martes > Martes martes. The sequence goes on from NW_027666493.1 coordinate 43,559, forward strand.
GGAGTCTTCCTAAGCTGGCCAACCAAGACCGTGGGGCTGGAACCCTGCCTAGGAGGAAACCAAGGCCGGGCGGCCAGGCCCTTCTCCTTCGGTTAATTTCTCGCGTGCAGAATTCTTCGGTGGGGGCACAGGGCCTGCGATCCTGTGGGGGCGCTGCTCCTTTGAATGACATCACCTGAATGGGAGAGTTGGACAAACTTTATGGGGAAGGGCCAAGTTAATGAAAAAAACATTTTTCTCCCCGCTTTTTTCAGGTGGCAAGTCTAGGTAACCCTTCCCCAGCCTTTGGGTCAACCTTCCTTACTCTATTCTTTACTAACTTGACTGTGACCTTGTAATCAAAGCACACCCCTGGTTTTATCTTTCCACCCAGCCCACTGGGACAGACAGTCAGGAAAGTGGACCTTGGGAAGTCAGGAAATACATTGACGTTTTTGACTCGGGTTGACTTCCAAGCAATGGAGCTCCAGTTCCCGATGCCAGAGTTACAGGGAAAATGGGATGGCTTTGCAGGGCTGTGTCAGGTGTGGATGCTGCAGATTGTGTCCTTATTCTGGTGGGTGGCTGCGCTCTGCTTAAGCAAGGGGAGGTAGAGGCTGGGGAGTCTGCTGGGCAGGGCTGCAGAATTAGCATAGGCCCCGGCATCTAGGCCAGCATTAAGGACCTAAGTAGCTCAGTTAAGAGAAGAATTAACTGAACTTCTCAGACTGTCATGTTTGCTGTTCACGCCTGCTTTAAAGGGGGTGCCTTTTTTTCCCGGGCTGGGTCCAGGAGGTCTTGTCCATGTCCCAACAGATCAGGATGATGGTCTAATTTTGGCCAGCTCAACCCCTGAGATCTCATGGTAGTGAGCATTTATGGAGTACTTAGGATATACTCTAATAGGCACTTGGCCTTTCCTAACCATTGTATCCTCCTAGCAACACAGCGAGAAATGTAACACGTATGCTCATCTTACGCATTTGGAAACAGAGGCTTAGTCACCTTATGTAACTTGCTCAGAGTCACAACACTAAGTAGTAAGGCTGGGATTCAAACCCTCAGGGGGTCTGCTTAACCTCACCTCCAGAGCCCTTGCACTGGGAGTTAATGTAAGTGACATGCTTAGTGTATGTCAGGCTTAGTGCCTGGCACGCAGCGGGTGATGATTAGGTGTTAGCTGCCGTATTAGTTTCTGCTGCCGCTATAACAAATGACCACAGTCTGGCTGGCTTGAAACAGCAGAAATGTATTTTCTCCTAGTTCTGGAGGCATGAAGCCCTGAGTCAGTGTCACTGGGCTGAAATCGAGGTGTCGGCAGGGCGGGGCTTCCTTTGGAAGTTCCAGGGGAGAATCCGTTCCTTGCCTCACCCACGTCTTTGGCTGCCGGCTTCGGTTGGCTTGTGGCCGCATCACCTGGACCTGGGAATGGAAGGTCACATTGCCTTGCTGGTGGTGTCAAAGCTCCCTCTGCCTCTTTCCTGCAAAGTCACTAGTGATGGCTCTTAGGGCCTCTCCAGATCATTCAGGAGAGCCTTCCCAGGATCAGCCGTCTCAGGATCCTTTATCACATCTGCAAGATCTTTTTTCCCCCTTTTTTTCTTTTATTTTTACTGTAAGGTAATGTTCACGGTTCCAGGGATTAGGCCTTAGAGAGCTTTTGGGGAGCCATTATTCAGCCCATCACAGCTCCTGGTGTTATGGCTAGCACTGTCTCTCTTTACTGAACAGGTGACCGAGGGGGTCCTAATGGAACAGCCTGGCCAGGAGGGGAGTTGGCTTTCCTGTTCCGTCTCCATCAGATTCCCTGCCCGGGAGGAGGCGGAGCCCTTGGCTGTCCCCTGATCCAGTGCTACTCTCCCTGGGCTGCCGAGTTGAGAAGACAGAGAGCCAGGGCAATGGGCTTAGCTTCTGAGCAGCCTCCTTCTTGGGCCTTAAGCCTGGAGGAAAGGGTGTGAAGAAATTGCAGGTAGGAGGGAGCAGTGATGGGAGATGTGGCTGGGATGCCTCAAGGAGGGATGAGAGAGATATTTGGAACATGGCCCTTTGGAGAGACGGGTGGTAGCCAAGGCCAGCAGCTCTGGTTTCCTTTTGTGTGTAACTGAGTCTGACATCATGCAGCAGCAAGAAGAGACCTTCCACGGGGCTCTGGGTGAGCTGGCAGAGAGCTCAGGCCAGCAAGGCCTCGGTCCCATCCCAGACGGGCTGTGCTGTGGTCTTGGATAAGTCACCTAACCCCTCGGGGCCTCACTGGCTCCCTCTGAGGGGTACGGGAGTAATTGAGTAATTAATGCTCGCTTTTAACTACCAGGCAGAGCTAAGGGAGAGGAGTAGGAGTGCTGGGCCGGCTGGGTGACCTCAGGGTATGTTCCTTCTTACTAGGTTTTTTCCATCCCACCCCATTACCTTCAGTCCACAAACACGGCTGTAGAAGGACCTGCCATGGAGAGGACTGAGAAGTCACGATTTTTCGGGGGTGTCTGTGTGGGTGTGCACCAGGTTAGGAGGTGTTTAAGGGAAGTCTTAGGAAGGAAACCTTCAAGGGGCCAAAATGGCCTTATCCCTCCCCCTCCCCCATACATAGTAGCTCTTCTAAACATTCCTATTCCAAAAGTTCTAAAAAGAATGGTCCACATTGGTCAAGACTGGAGCGAGGGAGGTCTGTGGGAAGGCACGCCTGGGGGCCAGGAGGGAAGGCGGCCCCATAACTCTGGGGGGGGGCGGGGGGGTGTGTGGGACCGGCTGTTGCTTTGCTACTTGATTTCACACCATCCCCTATTGGCCTCTACGGTTAGTGGAGAAGCGAGGCTCTTATCTCTTATCTCTTCTGCAGCTTGAGGCCAAAGGTAGGAGCATCACCTCACCATTGAATCGGAGGAGTCTTGGCTGATAACACCTCTGACCTTTAATTTTGTTTTGGTTGGGTCTGTTGGAGGCTGCCTGTGGCGAGAACTCTGCCTCTAGCAAATGGCTTTAATGTTTGCTGCTGATGGAGAGACAACGGGCTTGCCAAAGGACACGGTGGCGGGGGTTCCATGGCCCAGCGCTTGTCCAGCTTCTGACGGAGGAAGCTTTCGGACGTTCCGTTTTCCTCAGCGTTCCTGATCAGCTTCGGTACCCAGCAGCGCCCGTCCTGTGTTGCGCACGAGGCTTTGTAAAGACCAAATGAGTCCCGGGCAGGAAAGGACTTAGAGTAGTTGAACATATAATCTGGACACCAGACAGAGAGGATTATGGTTTTACTGTGTTGACTGGAGGAACAGGAGGTGAGGTGGTGGCTGGTTGAATTCTCCGGCATAGACCTACCTACCTATGCTCTCAGGTCGTCCTTTTTGGCTACAGGGAATATTTGAACAACGCCTACCTAGTCAAAGAGCAGGACAGTGGAGGAAGGAAAGATCTGGGATAAGCACCTTGGACTTGGCTTTGATAGTGAGCTGCATTAGCTATGCTTCGCCGCCCAAAGATAAAAGGCCCTCAGAGCTGCCTTCACACGGGATTGAGAGGCACCTTGCCCCGCCGTGAATTACAGTATCCAGTTTCTCTGGCCTTCTCCAGCTTTCCTGGGGGTTGACATTGGATCCCGTGGAAGTCCTTGGTCAACTCAGCGTCTCTGAGTCGTGGCCGATTCTGTAGCTGCTTTCCCCGGGGTCCTGGGGTAGAGAGAGGACACCAGCGGTGGGCGCCCCAGAGCTGAAGGGATCTTCTCGGTGGGCAGGGCAAAGGACTCCCTCGAAGTCACCCATCATCTCCGTGCACCCACGCCACAGTCCCCTACGTCTGTTAGTTTGCTGTCGGAAAATTGCTCTCACGTGCGCCAAACAGCCCTCTTGATTGGCGCAGCTGTCCCGTGAGGCAAAGCTCGGGGTGACAGCCTCGTTTTAAAGATGAAGAGGCTTGAGGCTCGGAGGAGCTCGGGCACTTGACCTGGGTGCAGTCCGGTCGCCCCGCGAGGCTTGAGCTAACCCTGCAAGTCCAGGGAGCTTCCCAGGCCGCACACGGGCCCCGGTTCCAAAGGGAAGACTTCGACACACATTTTTATTTTCAACTATTGAGGTATCATTTATGTACCTGAAACTAAGTCTATTTATGGATTGATCAGTTTTGTCCAAAGCGTACCCCCGTGGCATCACCACCACAAGACCCGGCACTTGCCCGTCACCCCTGACAGTTTCCTCGTTCCCCTTTCCACCCTCTCTCTGGGGAACCAGCCTGCTTTCTGTCGTTGTAGATGAGCTTGCATTTTCCAGATCTGCACGGAGGGGGGAGTCCCACAGTGTACCCTCTCGTGCCCGCCTGGCTTCTTCCCTTCTGCATATTTTGGAGACTTCCGTGGTGCTGCGTGAATCAGTAGCTCGTCTCCTCCGGTTGCTAGCAGACCGCGGTGGATTTGAAATGACCGGTAACGCAATTACAGCCCCTCGCACAGACCTTCTGCGGAACTTCCACTGCGCCCTGGAAATAGTACCATGGGTTTTTAGATCCCTTTAGAGACCGCGAAGCAGATTCATATGCATGATTACTGTCAAGTCTCAGACCTTGAGAGTTTCTACTAAGGTTTGGAAGAGTGAGTGCCACAGAGAGTGACGAGCGTCGTGCTTTGTGACTCTGTCCTGTGATTTTTTGTCCCCACCCCGCCCCCTGCCCTCCACTGCCTCAAACTCTAGCTGCTTTTCACCAAGGGCGTGGGCACTCGTTCTCAGAGCTCAACGCTTGGCTTTTCAGAGAAGCCACATGCAAACCTAGGGGACTCTGAGTCTCCCGCCAGCTCTCCTCCGGCCAGTGACAGGGGCGGCAGAGGGATTGGTGCCAGCCAGCAGCATCCCCTGCCTGCGTGTGTGTGATGGGGTGTCCCACTGCTTGGGCAGCCAGGCACGGAAGAGACCCCAGCATTGGCTGCCCAAGACACAGAAGTCTAGCCTGCGACTGGTCAGGCAGCCGGGACATGTTGGGCAAGTGGCTGGAAATGCCATGCTTTAATTTCCTAGCCAGGAAAATGTTGCTAGTAGCAGTCCTTACCTCGAAGGGCTGCTGTAAAGGCCAGCAGTGCCATTCCATGCCCATGGCCAAGGAGTCTGTGGCATCCGGTGAGCCCTCGGTGAAGACGGGGACGGTCCTTCTACTGCAATGGTGATTCTATTCTGCTCAGCTCCTTTATGGGCTGTCTCCAAGGTTCAGCTCCCCACTCCTCATGGCAAGGAGTCGTGAGTAGGAGGTAGCGCTGTGCCTTTCCCCAGCCCTTGGGTTCTGTTCCCCGGCACCTCTGTCTGCAGAGTGCCCTGAGGGGTGCAAGGCAGAGGAGAAGCAGACCGGGGCACAGCCAGCGCCGCCCCCAGCGCCGCCCCAGCTGCGGACTGTAACGAATGGCCCGGGCTGGAGTTGCGCTGGAGTGCCAGATGGTTGTCTTCTGCTTAGCCTCACATGGAATCAGACTCCATCCCTGGAAAGAGAGAGAGAGAGAGGAAAAAAATCTCACTCAAGAGTGTGCTTCTCTGCTCCGAGATGGGCACAATCCCCGCAGGTTGGCGCGGCTGCTGGAGAGGAAGATGCCCGGGGTCCCCATCAGGCTGACAGCTCTTGTCTTCTTCGTTGGAGGATTTTCCCAGGGGCCACTGGGCATCACCCAGAGGCTTGTGGGAGAATGTCCCTGGAGGACAGACGGAGAGCTGGAGCAGGGGCCTCTGCCCTCCAGACCTTCTGTCAGGGTTCAGGATTATGTGATAGAACATCTCCTTTCTTGTCGGCCCCTCTCGCTCACACCCCCCGTTTTTCCTGATGGCTTTGCCGGCATGTTCTTGGCCACCTCCTGTTTATGGGGGTGAGGCCTCTTGGGAAGGCCTCCGATGAACATCCAGAAATTGTCTGAGTTCTTGCTAGGTGCATGGTACCCTACTAAATTCTGTGCCATTCTCAGGAGGAAAAGATGAATGCTAAGTTTCACCACCTGGCACTCTGAACTCAGCTGTCAGAGGCGGCCTGGGACTCTCTCTAGCTGGCTGAACACCCTCCGCAGTGACCCTCCGGGGAGCAGGTGTGCTTTTTCTGGGCGTGGTGAACAACACTTTACAGATAGTGTGAAGGTTCTGCACTCGGTTCCCACCCCACCGGTAGCCCCGCGGTAACAGAAAGCAAACTCAGTTTCCCTTTCTTTCAGGCCCCGGCTTTGAGTTCTTGCTCTGGTCTTGCTTATCGGCTGTTTGAGTTCACACCCATCTCCGTCTCTTCCCAGGCCTCAGTCTTCCCAGCTGTAAATGGGGTTGAAGTCAACCACATCTCTTGCATTCTGGGGACCCGCGGGTGACATGGACCCATGGTTTTGGACAGCACAGGATGTTTTCACTGTGTCTCCTATGCTTTTCTGTTTCTGTTTTGTTTTATTTTCCCCAGTACCTTACTGTCAAATTCTTCTCTCCCTTTAAAGAAAACCCTTCAGGACTGCCCATTGATATTCTAGAGAGTAAATAAGCAGAAAGAATGATAGCGGCCAATTACAATGGGGAGGGGGAGGGCCATTTAAGTAGTATACAATGGTATAATTTTCAAATTGGTACATAATGTGCTTTCTTGCATAAAACAGCCAAAGTGCTGGTTGAATGAAAGAGGAGGTTAGTGCCTTGAGCCCCGCCCCTGGGGGAAACAAATGGCTCCTGGGCACCTTTTTAATTAAAGGGGCACCTTCCCTTCTGGAAGTCACCAGCTGCTTGTGTAACAATTCACACTGTGCTCCGTTGCCCCAGTGGAAGCACAAACATTCTCGTACAGAAAGCCAGTAGTGGCAGTGAACTCCACCAAGACGAGGGCTGTTGCCACACACAGTGGGAAGCTGGAAGAAACACCAGCAGAGAGCAGCTCCCAGCCGTCTGGAAAATGCCGAGAGGAAGCTGATAGCACAGATGGCCAGAGGCAGCCGAACATTTCAGATTTCTGTTCAGGTGTTGCGGATTCAGCCTTCTCTATGAATCAGGTGGCGGGCTTGTTTAGAATCCCGCTTCTGAGTTGACGGGACCCCATTCAAAAATATTGACTGTGAGCATTGACTCCCTAAATGTTTCTTCTCTGATCTCAGGTAGGAAGCACTTTCAGAGCAGGGAAGAAATCTGCCCCGATGGCTGCTTTTGTGTACAGTCTTGTTGAAACCCAGACGCACGCTCCCAACAGCATGGAGTTGCTGGAGTTCTGAATCCGTAACATCGCCTACGTCATCCCTTAACCAGCCTGTCCTTGAGTTGACTGTGGACGCAGCATGTGTCTGCTTTCTGCCTAAGCAGATCTCACCCACCCTGGGGAACTAGTTCAATCACAACGCATTTGGCTTCTCTTCCCTGAGCTTCCCTTTACCCCTACGCCCCGCCCCACCTCCCTGCCTCCCTTCTTCTCTCTTCCTCTCCCTTTCTTTTCTGGTCTCTTCTCCCTCAAGCCTTGTTAGGCTTCGCCCTGTGAAGCAGGCAGGGAAGAGACAGGGTCGTCCCTAGATTACCTGCAAAGATCCCAAGTCCTTTGTCCGAGGTCTGCGGCCACTTACGCACCGTGATTTTTTTTCCGCTTCGGGGCCTCTTCTGATATATCCTGACAAATGAAATCTGGAGAACAAAACAAGAAGAGAGAGAAAAAAAAAACAAACGCCATATGGTTTTACATATAGATAGAATCTAAAAAACAAACAAACAAAACAAAACAAATGAATAAACAAACGAACAAAAAGCAGAAACAGGTCCATCAATACGGAGAACAAGAGTGATGGTTGCCAAAGGTGGGGGGATGGGCAAAACGGGTGGAGGGGAGTGGGAGGTGCAGGCCCCCAGTTCCGGAATGAATGAGTCACAGGAATAGAAGGCACAGCGTAGGGAATATAGTCAAAGGTTCCACACACAGTAGTGTTGTATATGACTGATGGTAGCCACACTCACGGTTGGGGGTGGGCACAGCGTTCCATAAAGTCTTGCCAAATCACTCTGTTGTGCAGCTGAAACCAATATAACATCATGTGTTAACTAGACTGCAACGAAATTTAAAAAACAACAATCCAGTATCACATATGTATTCTCTCCATCAAACGTTTCCTTGGTAATGCCAACTTTGTGTGCGTGTGTACACTTCACCCCGTGTTTATGGGCAACTGTGCTAGCCTATTCTAACAGGAGTTAGGAGGAGGACGGAGAGTCATTATATATATATATTTTATATATATATATTTAAGATATGAATATATATTAATTATGTATATTATATACATATAAAATCTCTGCCCTCAGGACCTGGCAGTCTAGTGTGGAAGACAGACAATTATGCTAACGTGTGATCTGTGTGCTGGCAGAGGTAGATGCAGGTTGTACGTGAGGAGGTGAGGAGGTGAGGAGGGTTGGTAACTAGACAGGGAGCCCTGAAGGGAATTCAGGGTGTGAACAAGATGGCGTCAGGACCCTTCAGTTTGAGAGGTGGGAGTTTGGGAAGATCAGTAGACCGTTTGAATGATTTCATACTACACCACAAGGGAAGATAGAAGCAGATTTTAATCTAAACTTGGGTCTCTTGACTCACTCTGCTCATCACTCTCCCACCCTCTCCCTCTCTGTCACCATCTAGCTCAGAAAGAAAAGGAAACATGTTGGCTACCAAAAGAGCTGGCCCATAGTAGGGCCTGACTTTAGGTTTGACATTGTTTTGTTTACTCTTCTACTGGGCATTTGCTGAGTGCCTGCTGTATGCCAAGAACTTGTTAGGGATGTGAAGGTTATCTTCTCCAGGAGTTCAACCTTCCTCAGGAGGGCAGGACATAGAAACCTTGAAGGCGATATCACGATAACAATTATGGCTGTAGTCGAAGTTTGAAAAAACCCATGTGGGACCACAGAAAAAACAATTAGAGTAACTTGAGAAGGTTGAGGAAAGCAGAGGAGGTGATAATTAAGGCAGACCTTAAATAATGAGGAGAGCTTTTCTTGGCGGAGAGGAGGGGAGGCCTTCGAGTCAGAGAGAACAGCTTGACTTCAGAGCCAGCCGCCCTGCGGGCTGGGATTGGTGAACAGGAGACAGAGAGGTTGTGAGACGTGAGGTGGAGAAATCAGTTGGGACCAGACTGTTTGCTAGAGGTTGGAGCAGAAGGCCTGGCAGTAGGTGTAAAGACCAGGCAGAGTGAAAAGGAGAGGAAAGAAGCCAACCCCCAGGGGTAGTATTGTTGGGGACCAGCTGGTGGGGAGAGAAAAAAAGAGGTGAAGGAAGCTAAGGAGGATGGTTCAAGAGGCAGGAAAAGAACAAAATGACAGGTGTCATGGAAGAAGAGAATTTCGTGACAAAACTGAGGTCAACGAACTATTCCGTTCCCTTTCCAATGCCCAAGTCCGTAAAGTTGGTTGTGAATGAGGCGTTCCCGGACGGAGATTCCAAAGCCTCTCTGTGGGGTTCTGGTAATCCTCTCCAGCACCCCCAGACTCCTGAGGATCAGGACCCTGGGATCCTGCCCTACCCTCTGACAGCCCTTACCTCAGACATCTAGAATCTTCGTTCTGAAACTGAGGCAGCTGAGATCTGACTGTGAGAGCTAGATTCTAGACCACCCATCTAGATATAAGAATCATCTTTGCTTTAGAATTCCCTCACTTCTAGAGATTTTATGTGCTCTCCCATCCATACCTCGGTACCCAGCCTCACCCATCCGTATCTGCATTTAGGTGCCCTCACTGGAAACCATGCCGAGATCACCAGAGGATCCTTGCTGGAGTGACCCTTCCCTCATTATTCAAAGCCTCTTTCCTGGTGGTTGCTGCTTGCTGGTCAATGTGTTAAGGACTGAGAATAAAGCATTGAGAAACCTCCTCAGCTCCTCCTTGCTTTGGTCTCGGCTGAGATTTCAGCCCTCCATGCACTAAGCTCATTTTCTCTAATTTCTTCTCTCCAGTAAGCTCCTGCCACCACCACCTCTCTATTAGAAAGAGCTCCCCAAGGAACGCCCAGGGATCTATGCTCTGTCTGTAAGACATCAGGATTCATGGGGTGGCCAGTGGTCAGGGACCAGAGCACCTTCTGTGACCCCGAGGGAAGGTGTTGTCCATTCTTCAAAGTCACTGCAAGTTGTCCTACACACACGGGCCCACCTGCATTCACCTACAACCTGGACACGAGTAGGGCTGTATGGAATGTGAATGGATGATGGATTTATTGGGTGCTCTGGAAGGAAAGGCTAGAGGAAAAAAGAGGGAGAAAGAAACAGAAGACCTTGGAATGGGGGTACCCGAATCAAGGTTGGAGAGAGTACATTTACCCCAAAGAGTGGAAGTTGTACTTTACATGGTAGGTTTTATGCTTGTGGGCATTGAATTTCTGAGCGTCGGTGGACGTGGACAATGTCAACACAGGGTAATACATGGTTTTAAGTTTAGGACATTTGGTGAGTGATAGTGGCTCTTCATGGGTTTCCAAAGGATGTGGAAATGAATGACATCTTTTTTTTTTTAAGATTTTATTTATTTATGTGACAGAGAGAGAGAGAGAGCACAAGCCACTGGAGCAGCAGGCAGAGGGAGAGGGAGAAGCAGGCTCACAGGGTTCGATCCCAGCCCCTGAACTTAGACCACCCAGGTGCCCCATGAACAACTTCTTGAACACATACTTAGAGAGAGCTCTAGACGACAGAAAGTGAACGGAGATAGAGGTGTTCACGAAGTGTTAGCTATGGGGCGCCTGGGTGGCTCAGTGGGTTAAGCCCCTGCCTTCGGCTCAGATCATGATCTCAGGGTCCTGGGATCGAGCCCCGAATCGGGCTCTCTGCTCAGGGGGGAGCCTGCTTCCCCCTCTCTCTCTCTGCCTGTCTCTCTGCCTACTTGTGATCTCTCTCTCTCTCTCTCTGTCAAATAAATAAATAAAATCTTTATTTAAAAAAGAAGAAGTGTTAGTTATTATTCCCATCTTAGACTGTGCCTCGTATTTGACTTCATGACAGAGATCACTTTCCCTGGCTCCAGAGGTACACGTGAGGGATGGTAGGATTTGCTTCAGGGTGAAGAAGGAACTTTCCTGCCCTCCATCGGGGATGACTCCGGTGTCTTTGTTGAAACAGACTGTTCCTGCATGGAAAAGACCTGTAGAGGTAGCATCTCAGAAATGTCCAGCTAGCATTGCTGGTGGAACTTTTCCAGTCCAGCTTCCTCTTTCTACATAGAACTAAAATGAGACAAACAAATGAAGTGACTTTTTCAAGACCACCAGCTGGTCAGTGACAGAAGCAGACCCGGGCTTTGCCTCAGAGAAGGAGATTGCTAACAAGGCTTTTGGGCTCTGTTTTCTGGAGGAACAGACTGGGCTGTTACCTCGATTAACCCTTTCACAGTTTCTCTGCCTTTTCTTTCCCTTTGGCTGCCCTCCTTGTGCGTGTCATGTGTTTACATCTCAGCCTGTGGAAGAAGCAGCTAATGCGTCTGTGGCCAGTTGGAGCGGTCACCTCCGAGAAGAAGGGTGGGCTGGGTGGGGGAGGAAGTGTCACACTGGTGATAGGGGCGATGTGGGAGGGGACCGTTACTTGTCTCAGTTACCCACCTCAGAGGGGAAGAACAAATGTTGCCTTCCGCTATGGTGGAGGGAAGACTGGCTTTAGGGACAAAAGACTGGCTTCAAATTCTGGATCTGGCACTTTCTCGGGATGTGGTCTTGATCGAGTGTTTCGATGGGTTGGATGAATCAAAGTGAGGCCATGTATATACAAGCAATAAAAATCACAAAAGGTCATGCACGTGTAAAATGATACTACCGTCGTCAGGGGTTGGGTCCTGGTACTTTGAGGCTCTTCCAGAAAGCCTGTGTCCTGCTGGTTTTGTGTGACATTTGCTGGGCCGTTCTGGTCTTCCCTAACCAAGCTCTGCTGCTTCCGAGAGGCTAACGCTGTGAACGAGGAACATGAGGAACCCCTTGACAGGCCAGCCGCATCAAAGTGAACACTTCCTTCTGGAAGCTGAAATTTTCACTTCACCCTTTTTGGGAAGTAGGGAACGTGAGTCATAATGAGTTAGCAAGTGGCTTTTGTGAACAACAAGAGGTTTTGTGAAATACAGCACATGTGACCAAAGGCCCGTGTAGTAGAGTTTCCTATTGCTACTCTGACAAACTTGTCGCGACTTACAACAACACAAATTCGTTCTCTTAACATCGGGAGATCAGAAGTCTAATGTGGGCATGATGGCCTAAAATTGAGATGTTGCTAGAGCTGTGCTCTTGCTGGAGGCTCAAGGAGGGAGCCTGTTCCCTTGACTTCACCAGCTTCTCGAGTGTGCCTGCATTCCTTGGCTCATCGCCCCTTCCTCCTTCTACAGAAGGCTCCCCTCCCACCTGGGCTTCCATCTGTCTCTGCCTCTCCTGCCTCACCATCTCCCTGAAAAAGACCCTACTGACTCCAGTGTTTCTGTACAGTGCTTAAGAGGCCGAGCTTAGTCACATCTGCAAAGTCCCTTCTGCCCTGGAAGGGAACATAGTCATAGGTTCTAGGGAGTAGGACGAGGGTATCTTTGGGAGCCATCGTTCTTCTACCACGGCACGTGTGTGCATGTAGCACTCTCGGTCTGCATGTCCTCTTAGTTCGTGATGTTTTTGCAGAGGACAGAGATCTACCAGGTCTCCTCATTAGCTTTTCTTATCCCTAACTCCTCACTGGTTGGTTGTCTCTTCGCCCTCACCCCATTCCAACCCAGCACTGAATATTCCTAGCTAACCTTCACCGAGTGCCTACTCTGTGCCCGGCGGTATTTTAAAACATGACATGTGCATTATTTTGTTTATTCTTCATAACAATCTTATGAGATAGAAATCGTTATCATCCCCATTTTACAGATGAGAAAACTGAGGCACGGAAATTTTTGAGTCGCCTAAGACCACACAGCACGTAATGGTAGAGCCAAGGGGCAGACCCCGGGCAGTCAGATTCCCAAGTCTGGGTTCCTAACCAGCACCCACCGTGTTGATGCGTAGCTGCTGTTTAGTAACGTTTGACGATTGGCAGAAGGAAGCAAAAATGACTTGATGTCTTTAGGTTACATAGAACTGGGGTCAAGAAGGCAACCTGATTGGTTGCTCACGTGTTTAATCTCATTGGTTTCATCTCTCAGTGGGCCCAAATAGTTGCAGTGTGGTTGACTGTCTACTAATTTTGTATAGAGTTACCATGACATGATCACCCTTTCCGAAAGCGTGTGTACGTGTTATGTGTACTACCCATCTTGGCTTCAGATTTGGGGAAGACAGGCATGGGGTTATACTCAGGAATTTACAGAATACCACGTTCCCGTGAGCCGTGTCTCCCAGCCTCTATCCGTGTTGCAAACGGAGCCCTCCACAACACACACAGGAAGTGTGCTCCTATCCCCATGGCCTCTGGGAGTGACTCCTTGGGCAGAGTACATGGTGGTTTGCCCGCTACTCATTTGAATGAGGTAATACACACAAGATAGTTAGTCCAGAGCCTGACTCTTCAGTGCACCATGAATGGTAGCTGTATAGTGGTGCAGATCACTAACTTTGGAATCACAGGGTTGTGTGGGACTCAGGAGGGGGCTCTGGGTATAAGTTAATGGTCACTGCGAGTCTTTGGTGAGTTCCCAAGTTCTCCTCCCAACATCTGTAAGACTTGGGGCCTAGGGATAGCTTAAGCATTCAGTTGATTGGGTAAGCCTTCTGGGGAGGGGCAGGGAGATGCGGGGAGTTGGCTGAGGCGTGTGGAATGGCTCTTCTCCTCCGTACAGAACTCCGTGCAGAACCACACCACCCCATTCTCCTTTCTGGCTCACAACTACTCAGAGCTACTGTCCTTATCAGGAAAGATCCCCAACGCACCAGCATGGTGGTCATGGTGGCAGGGGACCCTGGGGGAGTCGGCTTTTAGGTGGGTCTGAAGAATCAACAGATCATCGGGGTGAGCCTTTAGGCATCTCCAGCCTCACCAGAGATCTTCAGCAGCTTCTTGGTCAGGATTGAGGAGGACGTTTGAGGTCCCTATCTTCCTCCAAGTGTAGGAGCACAGGCTGTCCGCTGTAAGGCCGGATGCACAGCCATAACCCCTTTGCTGTCTAGCTGCTTCAGGCGCCCCAGACCTCCGGGTGTCACTTCATCCATCAAGCCTTGGCAGGAAGGTGACTAGTGTGCTTGTGTCGTTCTGGCCGGTGGCTGGCAGCCCTGCGGGCCAGCGGAGCAGGGAGGTGGGCCGGCCGAGGACAAGGGGCTGGACACCAGTAAAACTGCTTCGGCAAGATGGCGTGTGTCCTGTGTGATTGGGGAAGGCTTTCGAGGGACCGATATGAGTAAGACCCCGTCCCTGACCACAAGTTGCTCTCAAGCTCTTGGGCAAGATAGGCTCAAGCAGAAGACGGCGATATCGTGTGATAAGATAGGGAGGGAGGAAGGTTCTCTCCTCTGATATCTAGGGGGCTGTCATAAGAAAAGAGGATGCTTGTTTTGTGGACTTTGGTGGCAGTTATATGGCTGGGGGGTGGGGCAAATGCCAGTTCACCAGAAGAACAGTTTGGAAACCAATGGCTCGGCTGTGGTATGCTCCAGGACCTTCTCTGCCCAGTTATGACCGACTGTGACTAAGCTTCCTTCTCAGCCTCCTCAGAAGGACATAGGTTGGAGAACATATCTGAAGCCGCCACAAGGGTTAGAATTGGCCAGCCTGGGATCTGAGGTCTGTGGGGAAGGATATGAAATCTGAGGGTGTTTTTTATGAGGAACCTTCTGGATAGGTGCTTTCACATGCATGATTCCACAGTGCTGACGGTAAAAGAGATCATTTCCCCTATTTAAAATATGGATGGGTGAGGGGATGGAGTTGGTGGGTGATGGGCATTAAGGAGGGCACGTGATGAAATGAGCACCGGGTATTATATTCAACTGATGAATCACTAAATTCTATCTCTGAAACTAAAAAAAAAAAAAAAAAAAAAAAAAAGAATAAAAATAAGATAAAATATGGGGGGAAAGAAAGGAGCCTACAGAAATGCACCCAAAGCTATTCAAGGGTACAACTAGGTGGTCCTAGGACCGTGCGCATACAAGTAGCCCACAGAGGGAACTCACTGACTCATTGAACAGCCAAGAGTTAGGAAGAACAAGTGGGGGCTGACCTGACCTCCAAGCCTGCTGTCTTTAAAGTGTGTTCATGCCAAGTCTCTGGATTCTCTGAACATCCCCTTCCCAGGCATCCCTTTTGGATCAGCCCCACGAAGGTTGGTAGGATTCCATTGTCCTCACACAAGGGCTGAAGGGACTCACACTTGGTGGGCATGTATTCACCGATGTGTAGTCAGCTCTGGGCATGTGATCACTTTGGGACAGAAGGAGTAGGCAGAGGCTCAGACAAGCAGCAGTGAGCCACAGGCAGAGGAGAGGGACAAGTCCAGTGTACCCGAGCCAGGGCAGGACGGCAGAACTTGTAAGAAAGGAGGATTGCTTTGAGTTTATAACAGACTCAGGAGACTGGAATTTTCAGCCATAAAAGAAGTAGCCTTAAGTGAGCCTTGAACTCCTTGCAATAGAAGATTCCAGAAGGGCCGATGTTCTGTCTTTTGTCCTTGCAGTTTCTGATGATGGAGAGAATGTATGTTGCAACACTTTTTGCTAAAAGGATCTGAGGTTATTTCCTTGTTTGGCTTTCTTTGCTCTGGAATTGCCTTTCACAGAGGGAGCTTTCTTCTTTAATAGAAAAAGAAGAAGATCACCATCAAGGAGGAAGTACTACCATGTTTCTTTAGCCTTTTTCTGCTCTCTGCTGGACTCCTGCCAGAGTATTGGGGGGACCATCGGAGAGCTGTATGTCAGGGTCCAGAGTGCCTCTTTCTCTTCCTTGCGCCAGTTTCCTATTCAAGGGGTGGTTTTGTTTGTTTGTTTCAGCATGCAATTATTGGGGTTGCTTGCTTGCTGCTAGGATCAAAAGAAAAAACGATGCATAAGGAATGGCCCCTGCTGCCTTGGTGCTCCCCGTCTAATAGGGAGGACCAAGAAGTAGTCACATAAGTGTGTCGCACTCTGCCACATGCCCTGAAACAGAGACAGATAGCTGGGGCTATGGAATGGCGTGGGAGCCAGCAAATGACTCTGCTTGGGGGTCTGGGGGTCTTCCAAAGATCTGGATATTGTCAAGGGCCTTTCTTTACATGAGGCCCTCCGGGGTGTTGGAGAGAAACAGCATTTTTGAAGACTATTTTTTTTAGAGGTGTTTTAGGTTCAGAGCAAAATACAGAGTTTTCCCAAATACCCCTGCCCCCACACGCGCCCCAGCCTCTCCCATCATCAATATCACTTACCAGAGTGGTAACTTTGTTAAAACTGATGACCCTACATTGACACATGACCATCACCCAAAGCCGGTAGCTTACCTTAGGATTCACTGCTGGTGTTATGCCTTTTATGAGTTTGGACAGATGTGTAAGGACACGTATCCATCATCATAGTATCATACAAGGTGTTTTCATTGCCCTAAAAATCTCTGCGTTCTACCTATTGCCTATTTATCGCTCCCTACTCCACCTACCCCCAAAACCCTGGCATTTCCTCCTCCTGCAACCACTCCATTGCGTTTTCAGCTCACTGTCCATATGTTGGCACCATACACTATATAGCCTTTCCAGATGGGCTGCTTCTGCCCATCTGGAATATATCTTTATATTCTGCCCAAAATATATGTTTAATGTCCCTCCATGTCTTCCTGGCTTGATAGTTCGTTTTTTTTCTTTTTTTCCCTTTAAAGATTATTTATTTATTTATTTATTTATTTGACAGAGAGAGAAAGAGAGATCACAAGTAGGCAGAGAGGCAGGCTGAGAGAGAGGGGAAAGCAGGCCCCCTGCTGAGCAGAGAACCTGATGCAGGGCTCGATCCCAGGACCCTGGGATCATGACCTGAGCGGAAGGCAGAGGCTTAACCACTGAGACTTAACCACTGGCTCCCTGATAGTTTATTTCTTTTTAGCACTGAATAATATTCCATTGTCTGGATTACCACAGTTTATCTATTCACCAAATAAAGGATGTCTTGGTTGATTCCAAGATTTGGCATTTTGAATAAAGCTGCTGTAAACATCCGTGTGCACGTTTTCATGTGGACATAAGCATTCAACTCTGGGATGCCTGGGTGGCTCAGTCGGTTAAGCATTTGCCTTCAGCTTAGGTCATGATCCCAGGGTTCAGGGATTGAGTCCCACGTCGGGTTCCTTGCTCAGCGGGGAGCCTGCTTCTCTCTCTGCCTGCCATTCCTCCTGTTTGTGCTCTCTCTCTCTGACAAATGAATAAATAAAATCTTAAAAATAAAAGTGTTCAGCTTTGGGGAAATACCAAGGAGCTTGGTGGTAAATACCACTCATAATCATCTTCTTCTGTGCCAAATTCGCTAGCCTCAGCACCTTACAATCACCATGTCAGTTACTCTTCACTGAAAACCCATGCAGTTAGTATTAATAGACCCATTTGCAAATGAGCTAATGGGGGCTCAAAAGGTGACTGAACATGCCTCATGAATAATGGCAGAGCTGGGTTTGTAACCCTAGCCTTTCTGACTCCAAAGCCCCTTCCGTTAGATCTACAGTCAGGGTGCCTCAGTTTCTGCTTTACCGGTTTATTTTTGTTCCTGGATGACAGCTTTAAACTCACACACAGAGCTCTCGCACCCTGACTGGCAAATAAACGTTACTGGCAGCTCAGCCAGCTGCCGTTTCCTGTGTTTATAGCCCACATTGCAGGAAGGTGTTTTAAGAGTTGTTTCGAGTGTTGTGTCTGCTTTTCCTTGTGAAAGTGTGGATGCCACTTCTGAGAGGGAGGAAGGTGACATGGGCTGCTCAGTGTTGGGTGGCGGTTCCCATTTGGTGGGGATTTGGAGAAGAATGTGTCTGTCCCCGGATGAGATCAGAGGCTTTGTTCTGTTTGGTCTGTGACCATGTGGTCTCCAGATCAATGGACTGTGAGGTCAAAGTTCTAGAACATGCTCTGCCGCTGATCTTTCCTGTGACTCTGGGTAAGATGGTTTACGTCTGCTTTGCCCATCTGTGCAATTAATTATCCAGAGTTTCAAGGAGTGCCTCTTGATGAGCCCAGGACCATGTAGATCCAAGGGCCCCAGACAAACAGATGCATTCCTGGCCCCTGAGAATCCCTGAGATTAGGAGAGGGACATACAGATACAGAAGCAGGGATAATTACAAAACAAGGAGGTACGACGTGCAGTGAGGGAAGCCCGGTTTCCTCCAAGTTTTCAAAGGGCCGCCTTGAAACTGCAGGGTGTTTGGAACTCTTTTTTTCTTTTTCTTTTTTTTTTTTTTTTTTGAACTTATTAATTAGAGACAGCTAGTAAGAGCTCACTTTTGTTGTGAACCTACTGTGTGTGTGTGTCTTACTCTTCTGCATCCTGAGGGGGGATCAGTAAGTAGTGTTTCCATTTTACAAATGAGAAAAGCCAGGCAGATCAATTAAAGGCTTTTTCCAACTTGTAAGGGATTGTACCAACATCCCTGGGTTAGTATGTTTTTGGAGACTTTCCCCTTCCACCCACCCCCCAAGACCCTCTGAAGATTTCTTTTTTTTTTTTTTAAGATTTTATTTATTTATTTGACAGACAGAGATCACAAGTAGGCAGAGAGACAGGCAGAGAGAGAGGAAGGGAACCAGGCTCCCCACTTAGCAGAGAGCCCGATTCGGGGCTCTATTCCAGGACCCCGGGATCATGACCTGAGCTGAAGGCAGAGGCTTTAACCCACTGAGCCACCCAGGCGCCCTGAAGATTTCATTTTAACAGTTCAAGAGACCAACAAACATTCCTCCGCTGCTGTAATGTCTTCCGCTTCTCTTCCTTTGGTTCTCTTCTCTGTGTTTCCAGGTATAACTCCAGTTAGGAGGTGATCACCTTCTGCTTGCTGCCTGTCTCTCTGGTCCCCTTGCCCTCACCTTCCCCTCCGCCCCAGTACTCTTCTGTAGCACCCAGCTATCTTTTTTTTTTTTTTTTTTTAAGATTTTATTTATTGGATGTGAGGGCGATCTGGCTGCGACATCTGTCACCCCATTGATCGCCAGGGTTGATTCAGCTGATCTGGCTGGCTAGGCGGGTGTCCCCTTCCTCCCTCACCGCTCCATATGCGTCCCTCCCGAAGCTGCGCGCTCGGTCGAAGAGGACGACCTTCCCCGATAGAGGAGAGGACCGTTCTTCGGTCAAGGGTATACGAGTAGCTGCGTTCCCCTGCTAGAACCTCCAAACAAGCTCTCAAAGATTTTATTTATTTATTTGACAGAGATCACAAGTAGGCAGAGAGGCGGGTGGGGGTGGGGTGGGGGGGAAGCAGGCTCCCTGCTGAGCAGAGAGTCCGATGCCGGGCTCGATTCCAGGACCCTGAGATCATGACCTGAGCTGAAGGCAGAGGTTCAACCCACTGAGCCACCCAGGCACCCCCACCCAGCTATCTTTGACAGCTCAAGTTCCCACAATTTTAACACCCCTGGGGCTTGCTCAGGTTTGTTGATCAATGAATCAACAGGTGCCTTTTTCCCGGGTGCATTTTTCGCTCTCAAGTGAAATCATAAACGTCTTTTTCACATACGCCTCCCTTTGAGAAAATTTCTCAGATTGCATTAGCCGTTTCTCACTCCTCGGTCGGGCTCAACCCACTCCCACCCTGAAGCGGAACGAGCGCGCGGGTCCCGTGTGTACGTGTGCGCATGCGCGTCTCTGTGCGCCGCCCGGCAGGTCGCGGTCCTGTGGCTCTGTTGGAGCGCTTCGCATATTCGCATCACCGTCTCCTTGGTGTGGTGGTATCTTCGTTTTCCTTTTCCGTAGCACGTTGCATGGTGCCAAGTACCCAGTGAGCACTCAGTACGTTCATTCATTCATTAACATTCATTATTTCTGTGCCTCGTACTACGTGCTGGGGAGACGATGGCGAGGAAAACTGGACTGGTCCCTGCCGCCTTCTTGAGCTTCATGAAGGATCCTTGGTGGAAACGCATTTGATCAGGTTACCTGTGAAGGAAGGCTGCGGCGTGGTCCACTCTGGCTCCCGGGTCACGGAGCCCCAGGCTGGCCACTTAAACCCCTGTCAGTTACTCTCTCACGGTTGTGGAGGCTGGAAGTCCAAATCAAGGTCGGGCGGGGTTGGGGTTGGTTTTGCAGAGGGCTCCCTTCTCACTGTGCCTTCACGTGGCCTTTCCTGCGTGGGTGCTGGTGGGGAGCGAGGTGCCTCTTCTGATAGCCCACGAGTCCTGTCAGATCTCTGCTGTACTCTCCTGAGCTTATCTAACCCTCGTGGTGTTGCAAAGTCGCCATTTTCAAATGCTATCAGTTAGGGGATGGGGCTTCAACATGGGAATTTGTGGGGAAGGGACCCAATTCAGTTCAGTCCATACCAACTCTCAATGACCTTCTGGAGAGAGTAGTTCTGGGGATTTCCGGTAGGGAATTTTAGGTCAGGTGGAGGAGGGGTGGGGAAGATACCATACCGAGCAGGTAGGGCATACTCAGGGTGGGTTCCAGGGCCCTCCACACTGTCCCCTCCTCTCCGTCATCCTTCCTCAGCCTTCTCAACTAGCTGGGCGGTCGGAAGGGCTGGTGGTCCCTGCCGGGTGCTCCCTCCCCTTCTCTCCACTGTGGCTGCACTCAGCCTACAGTCTGTCCTGCCGATCCACATTCCTCGGGCTTCCGGTAACCAGTAAGGAAATCGAAGCCACGAGAAATGAGAAGATGTCTGTTTCCCAGAGCTTCTCACAGAGCCCTTCTCAGCACTTTGCACGAGTCAGGCCCCAGACAAGGAACTCCCTACTTGGGTGCTGAGCCTGCGGGTCCAGCTGTCAGGACTGGCTCTGCATTGTGGGGGGTATGTTTTCAGGAGCTGCTCCCCAGGCTCAGAAGTTCTCTGTACTCCACAGTGTGGCCAGCCACGGGATGAGGCTGCTGTTCCCAAAGGCTCTGAGGGTTTCAGAGCACAGGCTGGATTTCTGTCCCACTGAAACACTATAAAACATCCATCAGTTGCAACAGAGGACATCGATTTCTGAAGCATGGCTCGGGGAAAAGAAAGCAACATGCCAGGATTCAGAGAGGGTAGGCTGTAGTCCCCGCTCTCCACGTGATTTGCTGGCTGATCCCAGGCGTCCCTGCTATCCTGTTCCACGTAACACGCAGTATACCCCTGCCGTGTGCCAAGAACCGGGCTTGGTTCGTAGACAAGCAGGAATTCGTGAGATGACCTCTGCTCTAAGGACACAGGTCACGCGGCATGTGATTCAGGCTGTGAAGGGGAGATGAGGTCCTAAAGGGACCTCACGACAGCGCCACTTACCTCAGCCTCCGGGAACCCAGGAAGGCTCCTCTCAAAGGAGATGCCACTTGAGCTGAAGCATGAAGGACAAGATACCGGACAGTTGGCCATGTCCGGGGTGGAGGGGTGGGGTGATGAGAGAATGTTCTAGGCAGAAAGTCCAGAGTGTGCATAGGCATGTGAATGAGAAAGCCTAAAGCATCAGGGAGCAGAAGGCACGTGTGTGTACATGTGGGAGTGTGTTTCCAGGTATGTGTGTGAGAGGCATGGGGTCGGGGGCAGGCAATGAAACTGGACAGACTGTTAAGAATCACATAGTAGTAAGTCTGAGTTTGTTTTAAAGCCTCTGGAAAGGCCCCAAAGGATGTCGAGCGAATCATGGTGTCCCCAGATCTGTCTGATCGAGCCTAGCCTTGCCACTCAAAATGGGGTCCCCAGACCAGCAGTTCAGGCAGCCCCCGGAGCTTGTTAGAAATGCAAAACCTCCACTCCACCCCAACCCTTCTAAATTAGAAACTACATTTTAGTAAGATCCCTCAGTAATCGGTATGTACGTTAAAGCTGGAGACATACTGATCTATGGTAAGGGTCAGCAAACTTGATAAAGAACCAGAGAATAAATATTTTCTACGGGCCTCGGGGTCTCTGTGGCAACAGCTTAACTTTGCTGTCATCCTACAAAAGCAGGCAGATGACATGTAAACCCATGAGCATGGCTGTGTTCCAATAAAAGGGTATTTACAGACACTGGAATTTGAACTTCATGTTATTTACACCTGTCACAACAATATTATTTTTTCCAACCATTTAAAAATGTAAAAACCCATTTTTTGCTTGTGGGTTGTATATAGAGTGAGTGGCAGACTGGATTTGACCTTGGGCTATAGTTTGCTGATCCCTGATCTATAGGAGTCAGGTACTCAGCTTTCACATAATAAACCTCCTGACCGTAATGATTTATTGTGAAAATTGAGTGAGCTGGGAATGACATGCAGACCCTATTTTCAGATGAGGGGGTGGAGCCCAAGTGGGAAAAATGACTTTCTCGGGGCAACACAGCTGCTCACTGGTTAGGATTCAGACATGGGCCTGCTTACTTCCAAGCAAATGCTCATCCTCTACTCCACGTATAACCGATTTGAAAGGAGAACTGGAGTCTTATCTTTTTTCATAGCGTAAGCAGAATAAGCAAACCTTAAAAGACTAATTACCTTTTTCTTTCTGATAAATTGCAAACAATTAGTTACAGCGTTTTTAATGTCAAAGCCAAATGCTGTGAGCAGCTTTTCCTTGGAAAATGTATTCTGCAGAGGCTTTTCAATGCCCAAAATAAGACATCGAGGCTTTTTTTTTTTTTTTAATTATTTAGCAAAATAAAAGTTAGAGTAGGTGCTACTCTGTAAGAAATGAAGTTTGGCTAGAAATTATTTTATGTATACCTATTTGTTTTTATTTCAACCTTGTTCATTCATGGTAATTAATGGGTTGTTCATTTCAGTCATTATTTACAAGCATGATAGAATGAATGAATTGGGGACGCCTGGTGGCTCAGTGGGTTAAGCCTCTGCCTTTGGCTCAGGTCATGATCTTAGGGTCCTGGGATCGAGTCCTGCATCAGGATCTCTGCTCAGCAGGGAGCCAGCTTCCCCTCCCCCTCTGCCTGCCTCTCTGCCTACTTATGATCTCTCTCTGTGTCAAATAAATAAATACAATCTTTAAAAAAAAAAAAAGAATGAATGGAGTGTCCCACCTATTGTCTTACAGACAATAGAGCAAGCCTAAAGGATTCTTACTGCAAAATCTAAGACATTATAAATTTTTTTTAAAATTCACCAATTAGGGACACCTGGGTGGCTCAGTTGGTTAAGCTGATGCCTTCGGCTCAGGTCATGATCCCAGGGTCCTGGGAATGAGTCCCGCAGGGCTCCTTGCTCAGCAGGGAGTCTGCTTCTCTCTCCGCCTCTGCCTGCTTGTGCGCACTCTCTCTCTCTCTCTCTGACAAATAAATAAAATAAAATTTTAAAAAAATAAATCCACCAATTAATTCCACATCCATAAATGCATATCCTGAGCTGTCACCCTTCTCTTTGCCCAGCCCAAATCCTCGGTCCAACAGAAACAGTCATTCGCGAAAAGGAAATGGAATTCCTGCTTCCTTGTCCCTCTTATGCTCTAGACAGACAATGATGAGATTCAGGATATAGGTCTTGGATCACTCAAACTCAAGACTCCGCTCTGAAACCACGTGTGCCGCGAGGTCCTCTGGGATCATGACTCTGTGCACCTCTAAGGGACTCGGGGCCCAGGAAAGTGGATGTCTTGTCAGCCATTGTAATGGGCATGGGTTTACAAGCATCCTCCAACACGTGCACATATATCCACTCACACGCGCACATGCACGCGTGTCCCTCTCGCTAGCTTGATCCCTGCATTCGAAAAAAAAAATACGCTTCTACTGAGAAGCTGGAGAAGCGGGCTGACGTTGCTGAGTGCTGGGGGCGGGGGGGGGGCACAAGGAGGCAGTCATCCATTGCCATCATCCACCCAGCCCTGGGTCAGATGCTCTGCTTCTGCTTGAGAAGCCTTATGTGCTGAGTGTGGCAGCAGCAAAGGCTGATTCATCGCTGTCCCCCGGGGTGGCCCAGCTGTCCGAACAGGAGTGGCCCGTCTCTCCGTCTCCAACTCTCCTGCACTGTGCAAAAAGCAACCGGTTGTGAGTCAGCTGCCCAGACAGGAGCCGAAAGAGAGGCCCAGAGGTTAGTGGGGGCAACAGCAGAGCGCAAATCCTCCCCCTCAAGTAGTACCCTGCTGACTCACTTTGAGGCCTTGAACAAATTGCTTTTTCTTAAATAATTAATTTTCACAGCGTTCATTTATTTAGTACTTGACTGTGTGGATGGTACAACAGAGCCATGGTCCAGACCCAAGCGTCCAACCCACCGCTTCGTGCTGCCTCTCCAGTTCCCATACGAGATCCCATTTTTACCTTCACACCAGTTCTCTGATATGGGTGGGAACTGTATTCCTATTTTACGGATGAGAACATTGAGGCCCTGGGATGTGCCCTGGTCCCAGCCGTGGAACAAGGAGGGAATCCACACCTTCTGGTCCAAATTCCATGTCCTTAACAGTCGGCCTTTCCTGAGCATTTATTTTTCCATCTGAGAAGTTGAGAAATATCTCCGTCCATTGGTTCCCAGAGTCTGGGATACACATCTCTGTGGAACCAGGAGCCTCTCTTCGGAAGATAGTGATCGGGTCTCTGGGGACCGGCTCTCCTCTCATTCTCTCCGGTAGCACTGGCGGAATCGCCCCGTTGCCTGTAGCTTCCTGCGCCGCCCCCTACCCCCAGAAAGGGCCGCCACCCAGTCTGCGCAACATTGTCATAGGCTGCCTGCTCCAAGGAATTCAGGGAACAAAACTTCCATAAACTACTGATTTTTTTACTTAATGGTAATTTTCAAACGTTTATGAAAGTAGTAAGAACAGTATAATGAAAACAAATGTGTCGGACCCTTCCTGCTTGCCCTTTTGGCATCTGTTCTGTGTACGTCTTACCCACTTCTCTACTCCAGGTTTAAAAAAATTAATTCCTAGACATTGTATCATTTCATCTAGAGGTATCTCTTAAAGATTATAACTCTTTTTAAAATATAACCACAGGGTCATTAGCACATCTGAAAAATAATTAGGTAGTATCAAGTATGTAGTCAGTGATCACATACCCTCTATTGCCTTATAGTTTTGAGGGTTTTGTTTATTGTTGTTTTGTTTTTTTAAAGATTTTATTTATTTATTTGACAAAGAGAGAAAGAGAGTGCGCAAGCAGGGGGAGCAGGAAAGGGAGAAGCAGGCTTTCCTCTGAGCAGGGAGCCTGATGCGGGCGGGACTTGATCCCAGAACCCTGGGACCATGACCTGAGCCAAAGGCAGACACTTAACAGACTAAGCCACCCAAGTGGCCCCTTATAGATTTTTTTTTTTAGTAATTTTTTTGTGTGGACCAGGATTCAAATAAGGCCCATACCTGAACTGACATGTATGTCTCTTAGTGTGGTTACTCTCTCTCTTCCCATCCTTCTCTTATTTTTTATTTGTAATTTTTTGGTTGACAAAACTAGGTCATGTGTCTGTAGTTTCCCATAGTCTGGATTATGCTGATGGCAGCCCCAGGATGTCATGGCACATCTTTTTCTGGTAGTTGTTACAAACTGGTAGTTAGATCAAGTGGACACTATGAATTTCCTCAAATTCTGCTATAATGAGCATAAACTTATATTAATATCAGGTGTACAATATAGTGATTCAGTAATTCTGTACATTACTCCATGCTCATCAGTTCTTATGTAGATATCATTTGGGTCAAAACCTCACGTGACCAGGAACTCTCCGTAGGACATGAGCTATAATACAAGTCCTTATAGGAGAAGTGGGAAAATCACTGAAAAGTGGGGTATTTGTCTTATTAAACCAACTGTCACAGCATGTCCTATGGTCTGTGTTCCGTTCAGCGCGTCTTCTAAATTGGCTATAGATTCAAGATTGACCAGTGAGACATGGTCTTGTGAACAGGTGTTTATTGAGTACCTACTATGTGTCCGCCATGACAGTAGGTGTTGGGGCTTCAAAATCAAATGGAGCATAGCCCTAACCGGGGATGCTTTTCCTCTAGCGAGAGACAAGCCAACAAGTCAGGGGTGATAGTGTATCATGAAAGTGCTGTGTGGGGTTCTCAGTGCCATGACTGCAGAAAAAGGGGAGGTTTGTCTCACTGGGTGATGAGAAGCTTCCCTGAGGAGGTGACATTTTTTTTTATTTATTTTTTATTTTTTTAAAGATTTTATTTATTTATTTGACAGACAGAGATCACAAGTAGGCAGAGAGGCAGGCAGAGAGAGAGGGGGAAGCAGGCTCCCCGCTGAGCAGAGAGCCCGATGCGGGGCTCGATCCCAGGACCCTGAGATCACGACCCGAGCCGAAGGCAGAGGCTTTAACCCACTGAGCCACTCAGGCGCCCCGAGGAGGTGACATGTTATGAAGGATGAGAGACAAACAGTTTTAGAACTGAAAGTATTTGGTGCAGTTTCCTGGGTTTGGAAAAATGGAGAGGAAGTGAAGGGATGCAGGCTTGCATTCCTTTTAAAAGATTTCAACAAGGATTCCAAGCTGAGGCTAGAAATCCTCTTATAACTGGAAAATCATTTGTCTGGATCTCTCATGCCTTAACCTTTTTTTTTTTTTTAAAGATTTTTCTTATTTATTTGGGAGAGAGAGAAGGTGCAGAAAGCACAAACTGGGGATGGGAGGAAGGGACAGAGGGAGAGGGAGAAGTAGACTCCCCATTGAGCAGGGAGCCCAACGTGGGGCTCGAACCCAGGACCCTGAGCAGAAGGCAGCCGCTTAGCCGACTAAGCCACCCAGGCGCCCCTCTCATGCCCTAACTTTTTTGTCTCATCAACGTTTCATCATGTTGTCACTATAACAAAAATATAAAGAACCAACACATCCTCATGTGCGCTGGCCAAAAACTTCACATCTTGTCCTGGCAGGGGCAAGGATTCACACGGAGTTTGTGGCCACCATTCCTGCAGTCTCAGAAGGAGATGGGGAAGGTGGGAGCCCCTCCCTGCGCCCACAGTGGGAGGATCACGTATCTCGACCTCCTTTGCTGGCTTGCCTATTCTCTGCCTGCTCTCCCACTGGAACGTAGCTTCCTGAGAGCGAAGACCTTGACCATCTCCCTCATTGTCCTGATGCTACTGTTTTCCAGAAGAGTCCACCAGAGCATGTGCGCTGAAGCGCGTACAATTCATCGCTGTGTCCCTCTTCGTCCTCCCCGGGGTGGTCTTTCCCTCTGGACGGTGACTCGTGTGAGTGCTGCAGCCCGTAGGCGGAAAACGGGCTTAGGGAACGTAAAGCGTGACGAGCAGGAACATCTCCGTGATTGTGACGGCCCCTCTCCTTGTTCTTCCACGTTACGGTTGACCTGGTGTTTCTGTTTTCATTGTCGTACGCAGCAGCCATGTTACGGTGAGGGCAGGACAGGTGCTATCACCACCATGAATGGATGAGGAGAGCAATGGCTCCGAGAAGCTGAGTTGCACAAGGTCACTGAGGCAGAGAGGAGGGAGGTGGGCCGGGAAAGTCTGCACCACACTCTCCCGTATGGTGCTGTCAGAGCTTCAGGCCCATCCCCTTTCTCTGCCCGTGGAAAAGAAAGACCGACACAAAGCAGCTTTCGTTCCAGGCCACTCAGAAGGCCCTCTGGCGAAATCTGAACCCGTCTTCAGCCTTAAGTGGTTTTCAGTTTTTAGGGGAACACGATATCGGGGACCGCTTCAGCGCCCAGCAGAACGTCCACCAGAGGAAGCCTGAGTGGGTCCAGCAGAAGCAGACTTGGTCTCCATCAGGCTGAGAGAGGTCAAGTCGGAGACAAATGCCCACCAAGGAAGGGTATGCAAAACACTGGTTAGCGTGTGGCCCGGTGTAGAGTCAGCAAGACTCACATCCAGTTCCGCGAGGAAGGGCAGAGCCTTGCGGCGGTGGGGCTTAGAGCTTGCGGCCGCTATTTCTTGCAGCTGGTACTTTGGGATGCTGTGGGCTGTGCGGCGGCAGATTTACAAGAAAGGGTGAAATGCTGCTGACATGGTCTGAAAGGTTAGGAAAATGACTCTAACGCATATTTGGGGACTAGATCTGTGCAGGCTGAGTGGGCTCTTGGCCACAAAGCAAAGGGAAAGAATGTGGCCTTGGAGGAAAGGCCATGTGGGCATATGAATAGGGCTCGGGGTGGGGGACTTGAGAAGAGGGTAGAGGGCCGAATATCCCGTCTCCTCTCCCTGTCCTCATGGGAGTAACAGACACGACACTGACTTCCACCCCGCCCCTGGATTCTCTTCTTCCCCCACCTCTGCTCTCACACACCAGCTGATCTCGGGCAAGTCAACCGATCTCTGCATGAGCTCTGTTTTTTCCTAAATGAAGCTTTTCTGTGCCTCCGGGGAGGTGAAGTAAGTAAATATGAAAAGTTGCACGTTTATCCTAAGCCACACGAACAGGAGATGATTCTGGTACCCTCCGCTGAGATGTTTTGGAGGATGCAATCAGTACGGTGAGGCCATGACCTCTCCAGGTGTGCATCAGATGGCACTCGGCCGTCCGCAGGGTCCTGCCTGAGTCGAGTTTGGTGGGGATGGCTAATTACATGCCTCGCCCTCTGACTCAAGCCTTCTGTTTGAGACAGCCCCTCATAACACCGGCTTCCTTTCTCTCTTTCTCTTTCTTTTTTGAAAGATTTTATTTATTTATTTGAGAGCCTGAGCAAGACCAGGGAGCACAACCAAGATGGGCGAGCATGTGCAGGGAGGAGAGGGAGAAGCAGGCTCCCTGCAGCCCTATGCGGGGCTCGATCCCAGGACCCTGAGACCGTGACCTAAGCCGAAGGCAGAGGCTTAACCAACCGAGCCACCCAGGCACCCCAGCACTGGGTTTCAAATGGGAGGTTTTGTGCTATGCTCCCACCAGGGGGAAGATTTTAGAACTTGAGAATCATGGAGAGCAGGTGTGTTGCTCTGGGGGGAAGGATGGATGAGGAGGGCCTGGAAGAGGGAGATCAAGCCAGTTGCAAGGCCTCTGCTATGCTGTGTTTTTTAAATGCGATCTTTATCCCTCTCGACAGCCCCTGTAAACCCATTTTACAGATGAGAAAGTTAACGATTTGCCCAGTGTCCTTCAGTTGGTAAATGAGGTCAAGGTTCCAACTCCTGGCGGCCTGAAGACTAGGCCCACATTCCTCCCCCCTGCACCTCAGAATCTCACCGCTTTTCCACAGCCACTTCCCCCGTGTTCCCAGGACTCCAAGCTGAGAGAATTTTCCAAGTCATGAAGCGGACTCTGTACTATCTCATCTCCCTGTCTAGACACTAATGCCTCATTTAAGTAACTACTACGTAATGATGATCAGAATAGCAATAACGAAGCAGAGATAGTGTTTGTGGATTTTGTTTTATCAGGTGGCCTCATTTTGGAGTCTCTGCTTGACTTCTTTAGGGCATTGTGATCGGGGCCAGTGGATCTGGTGGGAGCCACAGCTGTTAAAGAAGTGTTCGTCTGCCTTCAGTTTTTTTTCAGTCCCTCACTCACGCACCGTACGTCTCAGGAATAAAAAGACCGACTGAGGGGACCTCTTGGTTCTGACTGGGGAGATGTCCATTGTCTAGAAACTGAATCTATTGGAAAGCCCCTTCCCCAGGATCTGGACGCTAAGTGGGATGGGGATAGGCTCTTGGTCACATCTATGGGGCCTTCAAAAAGCCCCACAATTTAAAAAGTGATACAGGCGTATTTTGTACATTTTGGAAAATGCAGAAACATAAAGAAGAACAAATACCATACCATATATGTTATATATAATTATATGTAAATTGTTGGGATTCTTTTTTTTTTAAGATTTTTTTATTTATTTGGCAGCGAGAGAGATCACAAGTAGGCAGAGAGGCAGGCAGAGAGAGAGGGGGAAGCAGGCTCCCTGCTGAGCAGAGAGCCCGATGCGGGGCTCGATCCCAAGACCTTGAAATCATGACCTGATCCGAAGACAGAGGCTTTAACCCACTGAGCCACCCAGGTGCCCCAAATTGTTGAGATTCTTACCTAACAATTTGCTGTGAATATTTTTCTGTGTCACTCATTGCTCTAACATGATTTCTCATGCATGTCTAGTATGCCATTAGATGGAAATACCATTTAAGCAAGTCCCCATTTTTGGAAATCTGGGCCATTTTGTTGCAATGAACATTCTCACACATAGACTTTTGTGTCCTGAATAGTAGAACGAGATTAAGGGCATTAGTTTCATTTTCTGTAAAATGGAGGTCATAATACCCATTTGGAAGTACTGTGACAAGGATTATATAGAATGATACACATAAGGTACTTAGCAGAGTCCCTTGCATACCATGAGCTCTCCATACATGGTAGCTGTTGTGACCGGCTTACTTTTCATCTGATTGTTTTCTTAAGTGCCAAAAAGTAGAATTACACTCTCAAGGTTTTTGAGGGCTCTGCGGTTTAATTGTGCTAGCCTCTCTGAAGGTCATCAGGAAGACGAGCAGGTGAAACAGGAAACCGGCGCGACGCATCAGCTCAGCCATTGCCCAAGACGATCAGGTTTGGTGGCCATCGACCCCCACATGGGGTCGTGGCAGTCAGACTGCCCCAGTCCCCAGCATCCCTGGCTGAGACCTGGACTCCTAATCCACCATGGCCCAGTGGCTGCTAAGGTTTAAATATACACCCACGAGAGCCAGTGAGAGCCACAGAAAGCTGTCCCTCCCTCTGAAACTCATCCTTGTCCCCTTATCTCCCACCTTTGTGGCTTAAGTATAGGGAATGGTGGCTGGGGGGGGGGAGGGTATGCTAGCTCACCAATGTAATCATCGCTGCTGCTAGAAGAGGTTTGCCTTGGGGTGGGATCCCTAAGAGTGGGTCACCCGTGTCCTCATCCTCCGTATGATAGACTCTATCACAGCAGAAAGCTCCAGAGCTGAGGAGACTTTTTTTTTTTTTTAAAGATTTTTTATTTTTGTTGATTTGACAGACAGAGACCACAAGTTGGCAGAGAGGCAGGCAGAGGGACAGAGTGGGGAAGCAGGCTTCCCGCTGAGCAGAGAGCCCGATGCGGGGCTCGATCCCAGGACCCTGGGATCATGACCTGAGCCGAAGGCAGAGGCTTTAACCCACTGAGCCACCCAGGTGCCCCTGAAAGGAGACTTCTTGATAGTTGGGCCCGATCCCTTCACTTCTGGGAAAGGCTGCAGCCCAGAGCGCTTAAATGATTTGTTCAAGTCATAAAGTGGCAAAGCCAGAACCAAACCCCAGGACTTCCGGAGCTCTCCGCCAGCCAGGATTTTTTCTCCCCGGATCATGCTGATTCCCAGCAAAAGAAAAGGAACCCAGGATTAGAGGTCACGGTTGACTCGCTGTCCAGATATGCGTGCCTCTCTTTCCAAAACGAGTGTTTCTCCTGAGAGGTTCATCCCTGGAAAAATGAAACCACATGGCTGTGTCTTCTGCCGTGTGCCTGTGCTGGACCTTTCCTACGGAGAATCTGGTAACAACATCGAGAAGCGGGAAGGAGCTTTTATAAGGTGGCTCTTACTTTTGTCTCCCTCCTCGACTTCATACCGTGTTTGAAGCTGGTTTTTATAAGATAAGACTCCCTGTGTTCTGGACAGAAACTTGTGCAGCCAAGCAGCATTTCTCAAACCGGAGGAAGTCGACCTCTGTTACCTCAGACGGTTTTTGACACAGGACTGGCGTGAAGAAAGACCAGCTGTGGCCTTCTTGTGTGGAGAGAATCCAGTCATAAAAATGGAGCCAAAACTCTTCCTCCCCCTCGGGTGTCGCTGGACGCCCACTTACCTCCTCAGTCGGTTTAAGGTTTAAAATCTTTAAAGTGTGTTTTTAGGGGCTCCTGGGTGGCTCAGTCAGTCAAGGGTCATTTCAGCTCAGGTCATGATCTCAGGGTCATGAGATCGAGCCCCGTGTCGGGCTCTGACTGAGCCGGGCATGGAACTTGCTTAAGATTCTTTCCTCTCCCTCTGCACTGCCCCCCACCTCTCTCTCCAAAAAAAAAAAAAAAAAAATTGTTTTAGTGAGATTTCAAAGACAACAGCTCATCTCTTATTGTGCTAGCCTCTGCCATTTGCAGGAAAATCCCTAAATGTCAAAGTGTGGGTTATTTTACAAATGAAAAAGAGACATCTCTAGAATCAGTGAAGAGGCTGCCTTGATTGGTCTTCTGCTGGGTGACTGTGGATCTGGTGACTTTGCCAAGTCCCACGGCTCAGGCAAGAGGCCACGGTGGCTGTTTCGTGGTAAGGCCTTGTGCCGTGGGCACGGCCTGCCTGGTCGCTTCATTGTACTCCCAAAGGGGCCCGTCCGAGTGATCCTTCAGCAGGCCCAGGACCATCTCCCCAGGATTTGGCTTCTGACCATGAAGGAGGGCAGTAGGTCAGACCGGGCCAGGCTGGTAGTTGAGAACACTGGAGATTTTCCAGCCTGGATCCATTCCTTGGCTCTGCCACTTATGTAACCGGGGACAAGTGACTTAATGTCAGTTAAGTCACTTCTGTTGTGGGGATAATTAAATGAGAGAATGCTTACAAAGTACCTGGCAAATAGTAAGCACTCTGTAATGTCAGCAGTAAGTTTAATATTGTGATGCTTTGACTGACCGTGACTTTAGAGGGTTTGGGAATTGACAAGAGGAGAGGTAAATAGAAAAACATTTTTGTACTAGACATTGATACCTTCGGAAGTTATTTAGTGATTCCTCACTCTATGCCAGGCCCTCTCTAGGCCTTGTTGATGCAAAAACAAGAAGCTCATAGCTTAACCAAATCATACAGAAACACAGAATTGCACTGAGCAGGGCTTAATCCCACAGTGAAAGGGATACAAGGGGGTATCGTGGGCACGGGGGGAAGGAATGTCACAGCTGGCTTGGGGAACGGCTCTCCTCTGAGCAGGAGCATGGAAGGGAGTTTGCATGTTGTTGAGACATTCCAGGCAAAGACACAGTCTGCACAAAGACTCAGAGAGGGGAGAGACACGGTCTGTCTGATGCGGTGAGAGCTTACAGGCAAAGAGCCTGACAGGCTTTTACTCAGCACCAGAGGGAGGAGACATAGTTCTGCCCCCTCATGGAGTTCAGACACTGATAGGGAGAGAAAGACAAGCATTTAGGGATTATCGCATGACAGTCCCAGTAATCAAGGGACTCATGTAATGGACCTACCGGAAAAGATTTCTATGCTCAACCCAACGTTGTAAGGAAAGACCATGAAGGGAATATGACAGGGCTGCAGACTAGGAGAGGAGAGAGTTAATCAGTTGGTGGAAAGTGGGGGAGAAGGAAAAACATTCCACGAAGGGCACAAAATGGAAAAGGACACGGAGGTTTGTGAGGGGGCGTGGGTCACTGGAGGGCAAACAGGCGGATAGGTATGGCTGGAATAAAGAAGGCTAAGACGCCTGCACTGATTCATTGGACAGATACGTGTGCGGGGCCCACAGTGTTCTGCACGGTGCCCGAGGCTCTGGGGGCGCAACGCGAGAGCCCCCATCCTGCGGCAGTTTAGGAAGCACAGGCAGTATGCGTGGACCTTGGGGTCTCATTGGGGTGAGACGCAGACATAACATTAAGAAACGGTGAATCACATGGTGAGCAAAGATTCCTTTTTTGCTTCTGATCACAAGGTTGGGGGGAGAGTGTCGGTGCCAAGCCAGTCCGTCAAACACTGGTTCGTCTTTCTAACAGAGAGCCCTTGGCCTTATGCTCAGAGCACTGGCAGGCGGGACTGTGCAGCTGGGGTTTAGTAAAAATATAGTGTTTTCTGGGTGTTGTTTTCTTTTTTTTTTTTTTAAATCAGTGGCAATTTTCTGTTTAGGGCAAATGGGCCTTTCTTGCTCCTCATGGGGGCCATATGAAGTTTTCTTGAAAATGTATTTGAGGGGCGTCTGGGTGGCTCAGTAGGTTAAAGCCTCTGCCTTCCGCTCATGTCGTGTTCTCAGGGTCCTGGGATCGAGCCCTGCATCGGGCTCTCTGCTCAGCAGGGAGCCTGCTTCCCCCTTTCTCTCTGCCTGCCTCTCTGCCTCCTTGTGACCTCTGTCTGTCAAATAAATAAAAAATCTTTTTAAAAAAAGAAAATGTATTTGAGTTAAGTAAATGAGTTATTTTCAAGAAAACCTATGTAAATACAGTCGAGTGCAGATGCAGATCTAGCAAAACTAAGAAGTTGCTGGGGGAATGGCCAAGGCCTAGCCCACACTGCCACAGTCAACGAGAAGCTGCTCCAAGCAAGCACAGGGGACGAAGAATCACGGAAAGAGACCTGTTTGGTTGGGAGCACCTCGGCTGCCAAAGTTAAGTGTGTCCTTGGTTTTGAGGTCCCAACTCCTAGCACAGAGCTTGGCACCTGGCATGGGCTCAGGTTTGGGTAATCCCAGCACATGTCATTCACAATGACCCACATTAAAATAGAAAACTTGCAATTTATTCCTTCCACTCTGGTCGTACCTCCGTTGCACCGTGGCCTGGAAGGAGCTGGAAGCTCTGGCCTTATCAGACAGGAAGCCTGCAGAGGGAACAGGACTCCCGGAACTAGGACCGGCAGTCCAGAGAGCGGGTGCAGCCTGGTCCTCCTCTGCAAGCGTGTCCAGTCCTCCCGACTCCGTTGTGGGGATGATGTTCGGGAACTGTCCCCTTGGATCCCATGGTAGTCACTGCATTGTTCGCAGAGAGACGACACCCAGAGGTGGTCCATGCTGATAAGCATCTGATACTGTTGCCATTTCAGCAGCTCTAAGAGACCTTGTGGTTTCTTTCTTGTTCCTTTAAAAAAAAAAAAAAAAAAAAAAACTTTTTTTCACAACTCGTAAGCATTTATGTACGTCATGTTCTAGGCACTGTGGTCCTCTTCGCCCTTGGCTGTGTTGTGTGGACCCTTATCTGCACTGTGCCTCTCTGTCCGTGGAGGTTCCGTGATACTCAGGAAAAACAGAAAAGAACTGCCTTGGGGCACTTTTGTCCCAGGGCATCGGTTCCTGCAGCCGAGCCAGGTCAAAGTGGGTTTAAAATGAAGTTTTCAAGCTGGGTGGAGGGTTTGAGCGGGAGGTGGGGCAAGAAAGAGGAAAGGGGTAGCCCAGTTCAGTTTCTAACCATGAGAGACTCTGGACTCTGAGAAACAAGCTGAGGGTTTTCGAGGGGAGGGGTTGGGGTTTGGGAGAGCCTGATGGTGGGTATTAAGGAGGGCGCACGTACGGCATGGAGCACTGGGTGTGGTGCATAAACAATGAATTTTGGAACACTGAAAAAAAATTCAATTAAACTAAAAAAAATAAAGTATTAAAAAAAAGAAATAAAGCTAATTGCATGACCAGCTGTTCAGAACATAGGAAAAATGTTTCATTGTATATTTAAAAATAAATAAATAAAATGAAGTTTTCAAAGACCTCACCTGGGGCTTCCTATAGGATAGAGCTCTCGGGAAGTTTCTGAACAGACATGTTGAGCTTATAGGTTCCCAGCCCTATGGCCAGACAGTCTTCAGTTCCTCAGTTCTCAGCGGGTAGGATCTTAACCTTAAGGATGGTTTCCACAGGGCACTCTGCCACTACGTATATGCCTCAGAAGACCTCGAAAGGTGAGAATGAGTGAGTGAGCTGGCCGTGTATGTGAACTTGGGCGGTGTTTAGCACATCTGTGTGTGTCAGGACAGCATTGCAGGTGACCGCGTGGCCTCTGGCTCCCATCTGTGCAGAATACACAGAAAGCGGCTCCCCTCTAGGGAAGGCCCGACGCTGTTGACAGACGGTTCTCCTTATCTTGTTTTCACATCGGTTGCAACACGTTGTGTGTTCAGAACAAGCGTGGGCGGGGGTTCCTCCTGCCCTACCCTGTGCTAGCGTTAAAATAAAAGGGTGGTTTATCGGATTGTTTT